>NC_081788.1:27253270-27508270 GCF_963082965.1 Carassius carassius | reverse complement strand
GTTATTGGGTCGGTACATAAAAGCACAATGGCCTAAATACAACTGGACATTAATTATTTAAACCACTAAACCACTGTGATATATTTTGATATATCTATATATCCATCCATCTTCTCCTTTCTTTTCTACTTTCTACTCTTGTCACAGCAGGACTGCTCTCCAATTATTAACCTTCATTTGGCCTGTTATTTCCTGAAAATGTACCATCATGCCTTCCTGCAGACAGCTAGGGAACCTCCTGCTGGGTGAAAGTGTGTGACCATCATCTGTCACACAATATTTTCAATAGCAAACTCTGACCCATATCCTCTCTTTCTTCATATGTTACATGTCTCAATCTGATACTGCTGATATCTTGAGTTTTTAGAATTATAATTATTATTATTATTTAATTGTTTTTCAGTAGATGAAATATTTAGATTTTAATTTTGATATGCCACATCTCATTATACAGTATACAGAGACGTCAAAATAACTGTGACAGATATAAGTTGTGAGTTCGACTGGAAGTGACATCTATTAAACTGGACTTCAAATGTGCCCAGGAACGCATTCAAAAGCTGCTGTGATGCAAACTAGATTTTTGTATTTTTGTGTGGTTTGCACCAGTACAAAACTCACCACTACTATGCTGTGTGCTGTGTGTTCAAACATCAACTCAATCAATAGCATGAGTTCATTTGATAGCAACTTACTTTGTGCACCAGTGAAAGACAGGAGAAAACCTACTGGAAAATAATCATTATCTTAGAAATTTCACACTCCAAAATAAATAAATAAATAAAAAAGGAAGAAAAAGTTTTTCTTAAAAGAAAGTGCATTACTAAGTCCATTTCCAATTGAATTGATCCTATATATGTTTACAATTTAGACACATTCATTGCTAATACATTTCACAAATAGTTATAAATAAACACAAATAAACAGATTGAATTGAAACAAAACATTTTGAAACAATACATTTAGATGTTTTAAGACTGATTAATTATTTTTGGCAACGGTTATCAATAAGGTTCCATTAGTTAACAAGTTAATGCTTTAACTAACATGAAATAAGAATAAGACATTTTTTGTTAAATTTCAGCTCATCATTAGTTCATGTTAGCTCATGTCCATTCAATAATATTAACAGATATAACTGTTGATTTTGTTTAAATGTATTTGTAAATACTGAAATTAATATTTAGTACAATTATTAAGTGCTTTAGAAGTATTTCTAATTGTTAATTTAATTAATATAGTTAAATAATTTTACAAATGTAAAATCATTGTGAAGTGTTACTGTATTTGTTTTGAAAACATACAACCAATAATCTTTTTTTTTTTTATGATTTTGAAAAATCGTGTACCCATTTCATTAAAATAGTTGATCACACAGATATAAACTACTAAAAAACTTATGGAAAATGTACTAAATGTACAAATGGATAACTATGTTTTTTTTTTTTTTTTGAATGAGTGAATGAATATGTATGTTACATTGTCTTCTTAGTTCTGTAAAAAATCATGCCAATTTCAAGTGTTGCATATAATGTACATGCTTCAAGGTTCAGTTCTTATCACTAATGCATCATCTGTCCTTGAACCGACCCAATCTGTTACTGCAGAAATGTGCTAAAGAAGTGACCTCTCTGCTTAGTGGCAAGCCCTGGATCTTCCTCTCCTGACTGCGGCGCAGTGTTAAGCCTGTCATTAATTCTTATTAAATTCCAACTGAAGGGCCCATTAGACATGCCCAAAATGTATATATACCTGGTGCATTTTCCTGATTATCTACAAAATCAAGGAAACCCTGGAAACACAGATAAATGGTCAACACATTTCCCCATACAAAGTGTTAAATAACTCATTCGTGACTGTTACTACAGAGAAAGGAAATGTAATTTATAATGGCCTCGACATTTCATGCTTCCCGGAAGTTTTTTAAAGCAGCCCACCAGATTCCAAGAAAGAAGACACTTTATTCCAACTTACATTTAGATAATAGCCGTTAAAAGCAATTACAGATGTCATTAGTCTTTATTAAAAAGCAATTTGTGTGAATTGCATCATTAGCTGTTCTTCATAGGAACAAAGTGCTTGTTTCAGGACGTAAAAAGGCAGAAGAACATGCTGTCCAGCATGCGAGACGAAACCCAGAGACAGGATCTGGCAAATTTCCCATGCAAGAGTTGAAATTTGAACTGCATCCACAAGATGCTGGATTAGAACTGAATTTGAATGACAAAATTAGAAATAAACTGAACTGAATCAGAGAAATATAATTAGTTATTAGACAACAAGATAATTGAATGGTTAATTTTTACTATTTGGATCAATAACTGCAAACAGATTGAAAAGTTGTGTGTAAACAGAATTGCAAACTAGATTTTTTTTTTTTTCTAAAAGGGTGATTGCTAATACAAAACTCACCACTACTATGTGTTTCCAGACACGCTCAATCAACAGCATGCGTTTGTGCACCAGTGGAAGACAGAAGAGTGTTTGGGAAGCCTGCTGGAAAATAATCTACTCAGAAAGTACTCACTCTGCTTTTAAAGTTCAAATGTTGCATGAAATAAAATATAGTTTTCCTTAGAGAAAAATTATTATTTATTTTTTACTTGCTATTAGATCAAGTAAGTCAAACTACAAATAAATAGCAAGTAACACAGTAAATTAAACATTTTGAACATAGTTAAATAATTTAAAACAACAAGCTGTAAATGGGAGGGTTTGGGACTTCCATAGTGGAACTAAACATAATTAGTAAATATTAACGATGTTTAACAAGAAAATACAATTTTACTCATTATTAACTTGCCATTTCTTTGTAATGAATTGCGAAGTCTACTAGCAATCTCTGAGTGAAAATTCTTTCTACATTAATTATTTTGCAGTGAATCAGTGAAAAAAACAACAACAACAACAACAAAAACTTGTTAAAACAAGGAAACCAACATACACAGCGCATGCACAACACTTTCAATATCTCATGACATGATTTGCTCCTTCTCTGTCCCACACATCCTCTAAATGGTCACACTTTATTTTAGGGTCCAATTCTCACTAACTAACCATTAACTCATTGCCTCAATTGACTCCTAATTTGCTGCTAATTATTAGTTTATAAACTAGTTGTTAAGTTTAGGGTATTGTGTAGGATTATGGATGTCATGCTTTATATGTACTTTATAAGCACTATTAAACAGCCAATATGTTAATAATAGGCATGCTAATAAGCGACTAGTTATTAGTGAGAATTGGACCCTATACTAAAGTGTTACCAATCACAACAGCAACAAGTGCTTATGCCTTCAGTGAAACTTAGAAGCTGAACTGAATGTGAAAAGCATTCACAATTCAACCCTGACACTGATGCACAGTGTCCTTTCTGTGTCACAAACATCTTCAAAATCCTCTCCCCACAATCTCTTAATTACATCACTTCCAATTACAGGCTTAAAAAGATACAATCTGTATGAATAAATGAGGTTATTTACTACTCACACTTATTTATGTCACATAAGCACTCCAGTGTTCATCTGAATGACAAGCAGAGATTAGAAATTAAACATCAGAATAAAGATTACAGAGTGACTGTGCCATTCCTCTGGATTAATGCATACAGAAGAATACAGATCGTAGGTCAAAGGAGAATCAATGTTACCTGAGTAAAAAAAGAAAAAAAAAGAAAAACACTGAACAATGAAGTTGTATTAGGAGGCCAACTGTAGCGCAGGACGTCCTGCATGTGATTGTAATGCATATGATCCTTACTATCAAGAGAGAGAGGAAAAAAAACAATAAGTCTTAATTTGCCTCCCCCAACAAGAAGGAAAAATGTTAGCCCTGTTTTTAGTGAGGAAGGGTTGATAGAAACAAAACCAGCCTAATTTGCTAATTAAAACTAGCCCAAGACCACAAATGTGTTTTCCCTCTAGAGAAATAGTTTTCAAAAGATATTGCTTTAACCCGCAGACTTATAAAACATTTGAAAAGTAGCCCAATTCTGCTGGAAAAATGTGGGCTTGGCAACCTAGTGAGCTGCCACTGAAAAATAAGTTGGTGTAGAAACACAATGGGCCCTATCATACACCCGGCGCAATGCGACGCAAGGCGCAGTGCAAGTGTGTTTGCTAGTTTCAGTCCGGAGCCGTTCGCATTTTCCCGTCCAGCGACACGTCGTTTAATTAGCAAATGCATTTGCGCCCATTTGTGTGTGCTAGTCTAAAAAAGAGGTGTGTTCAGGCGCATTGCTATTTTAAGGAGCTGAAAATAGACTGCGCCATAGACCAACTCAAACCTGGTTTAAAGTATGGCGCAATGTTTTTTTCTTTGTTATTTAAAGAGCATGTTAGTATAGGCGGGTCCGCAACGTGCGTACACGATGCTTATTAAAAAGAGGGACGCACAGCAGCACACAAACATGCCAAATATTAAAAATTAAAGGACTGCAATGCATAATATTTTTTTGTAGGCTAATTAAATTAACTATATGTATATATATATATATATATATATATATATATATATATATATATATATATATGTATATCGCATACATATCGCATGTATCAGAATTGGGCTATCTATTTGCTCGCACCCGAACAGCTCTGTTTCATCTCAGAGACGCGTTCTGTCTTTGTGCTTGCCAAATTCTGCCATGTAAATAGCAAACCCGTCATGGCATGAGCGCAACTGGCTCTTAAAGGGAATGGAAGATGAGACTCTGATATGTTTATTGCACGTTACGCTCAAAAAACACCCATTACTCATTAAGAGAATACATGGATTTCTCGGCGACATCATCACTGCTTGCGCACGCAACCAAGAGGCAAAAGACCTGCGCTCTTCGTACCGGAGTAAATGGTTTAGGTGGTGGTGTTGTCGCTAGTCAAAATGCCAAGGAGTTGTTGCGTTGTCAATTGTACCAACCGACTCGGTTGAACCGAGCCAGTGCTGGGTGTCAGATGTTCAACGTGCCACAGTATGTCCGGATTTTGATTCGTAAACAGTTGGACGTTTTACATAATGTTATATTAATAATATATTAATATGAAACACAAACAAACAGATCCAACTCTGAAATTGCAATTTATTATTGAGTCAACAAGAAATTACAAACAATGCGAAATCTACGTTAATTACAATGTTCTTTTACTGAACTCGGCATAACAGATAGCGGTTTTCTGCCTCCTGGATGCGCGCGCATCCGGTATTGTTTGTATACAAGAAACCCGTGTATAGGGACAACCCATTTAGACCATGCGCCCGGGCACGCCAACCGTTTTTCTGTTGTTACAATAGCAAAAGTGGATTTGCACATGCCCTGAGTGCACCTGCGCCGTGCACTTTACACTTTATGTTTAGATCTTTAAGTCTTAAAATGGTTTCAAGGTACGATTTTTTTTACATCGTACCTTGAAACTATTTTAAGACTTTATAGCTGTTTCCAGAATACACTGCAAGGGGAAAATACATCCATGATGGTGGATAAGTAAAGAGAAGTGTTGATGATATATTTCTAATCTAATTAATACTGAAGGTTATTGATAAAATACTCAAATCCAATAAACATAGACTAAAATTAAATAGAAAATGTGTTATTTTACAACATGCATCATCAAACTTAATTAGATTCCACTGCAAGGTAGTTTTACATTTGCCATTTAACAAAGTTCATGTCTGTACATGATCAATATTTTTATATTGTCCAAAACAAATAATGTATTGTCCATTAAATCGTGTTAGGCAACAATACAACTTGTGAATGATTACAATATAAGGAATAATATTACAATATAAGGATACTCTTTGGCGGTTTTGTATGTCATTACAAAGTTGGCATCTTCGCAAGGTCTTCACAAGGGTTATTATTCCTTAAAAGTTAATTCAATACGATGCAATAGTCAAAGGCCACTGGGAAGGCAGTAAAATACTGAAGCTTCTCTCCCATCTGATAAAAGATTGCCATTAGCATCCAGGGACACTGGATCATATTTACAAAAACTATTTCATTTCTAAGCAAAAGCCCTGATATTGTTGAGGAGATTAGTCCATACTAATTTTAATGGGATATTATGTGAAGACATGCAAACACAAGGAAATGTGCGTTTTGATTTTTTAACACGACCATTTTGACTTTCTATGAGCTTGAAAAAGTGTATTAAAAGTTCTAAGATGTTATGATAGTTTGCCCTACTCTATAAGGTACCTAAGGCTGTCATTTGTTTTTAAAGGTGAAGCATGTCATTTCTGTGCCAGAAAACAAAAGTGCAAGAATAATGACTGTTGGCAAATAAAAGTTTCTTGCAAACTCCCCACAGTCTTCCACAGTTTGGCCAAATGTGCTGTTTTTCTTTAGCTAACTAGTTAAATTACACAGATTAAATGTTATTAAATGATTAAATGTTGCACAAACTGAGAATCATAATCAATGCTAATGCTTCTCTCCGTCAGTGAAAAGGCAACCTAGTGGTCTTTACCTTTACATTTATGATTACCTGAATTTAAATGCATTAACCTTAAGATATTAACATTAACATTTATTTATAACTGAGTTTAATTGTGTGTGTGTGTGTGTGTGTGTGTGTGTGTGTGTGTGTGTGTGTGTGTGTGTGTGTGTGTGTGTATACACACACACACACACACACACACACACACACACATATATATATATATACACAGCAAATTTTAAAGAGTGGATTTAACTCCCTCAGAGTTAAAATTAACACTTGCCCATAGTATATATGGGAATCACTGGTAAAGTGTTAAATTAACACTTTTGAAAGAGTTAACATTATTAACACTCTGACAGTGTTAACCAACAAACTCTTAAGGTGTAAAATATTAACACCAGAATGGATGATGAGAACACCAAAGTTGGTGTTCAAAGTTAACACTCATGGATTAACTGGTCAACACTGCCTCAGTGTTCAGGTGACAATAAAAAAATAAATAAAAAATAAACCCACAAAACAATAAAATGTTTACATATATTTATTTTATTAAAACATTGTAATTTTTTTCAATTCAAAACAATTCAAAATTAAAAAAATGTAAAGAACATGGTCTTAAAAATTAAACATCCTCAAAACAAAGACACAAAAAACATTCTTATTTGGTCCATATGTACTCTTAATGTAATAAGATTTATATTGCTGACATTTATCAGGTTAAACAACAGCATTCCATTCACTACTATAAATGCAGAATACATGTTAATGCTCACTAATCAAAGTCTGTGATGGTGTTTGGACCTCCTTGGAGAGAATAGTCTTTTTTTCAGCACGACAAGATGCGTTTCTCAGCCGTTTTCAGCCAAGCAAGATCCACTCCTATTTGCAGCATCACACACCTTCCCCTGTAAAATTGAAAAAGAACAACAATAATAATAATAAATAAAAACACACACAACAAAATACAAAATATTTTCAAATCCGTTTATCAAAACTATTATCAGCTGAAATGTCAAATACAAGTATGAATTGCAATACAACAATAGTTCACCCAAAACTGAAGATTCTGTCATGTGTTTATCCTCATGTCGTTCCAAACCTGTATGACCTTCTGTCTTCTGAGGAACACCAAACGTTATTTTTTGAAAAATCTACAGAAGAAATACATGGGACCACTTCCAATCCAGACAGAGTTTTATAAAAAATGTCCTGGCTCTTCCAAGCTTTATAATTGCAGTGGGTGGGCGTTTCTGTTGAACAGTCCAAAAGAAGTGAAATAAAGTGCATCCTTCCATAATAAAATGTTTCTCTAGCTTGCACTAAGTGTTGTACGCAGAAGCCCTTCTGGGCGGATGACGCAAGGATGTCGACGAAGCACATGCATGGTGAGAAGTGACAAACACTGAAGAGCGGAGGAGGGAGCTAAACAAAAACGCATTGATTCGCTACATGAGGCCTTTATTTACCCCCCCCCAGCCGTGTGAGACACTGTTTATTACTACCTCAATACCACGACTGAGGTGCCCTTGAGCAAGGCACCGAACCCCCAACTGCTCCCTGGGCGTGCAAACTTCCAAGTGCATAATGATCTCTCTGTGTTGAGGTTGGATGACTCCTATTAAAATGAATGCACATAAATGGTACAGCACATAAATAAATGATGGTCCAAACGTGTGTGTGTGTGTGTGTGTGTGTGTTTGTGTGTGTGTATATATATATATATATATATATATATATATATATATATATATATATATATATATATATAGCTTACAGTCAAATTTTTTAAGAAAGATATCAGACTCTTTATTATTATTATTGTAGAAAAAATAAACATGACAAACATGATAATCTTAAAATATTCAATTGTGGCTTACTCATGTATTGGTGGCTTCATACTCTTCAAGCACATCATCTAATTTTGATTTTTCTGTTAAGCCAGCATGAACCATCTGTAACAATATAGAAAAAAGGTTTCCTTAAAATTGTAATATCAAACCCATACAACTACCTTTTGCTAAATACAAAACATAATGTAAGGCTTAATGATAATTATTATAATAAAGTGTCTAAAGTAGTTAACTGCAACTCCTGTGCCATACTCCAAGACTTGTGGCGGCACAAAATCACTTTGAATGATGAAGAGAGTTTGAGTTTACTGAAAAGTGTTATTTTCAAATTAATTCAAGGAAAACTGCACTCAAATCCAACATGAAATCCACAATATGAAAACTCAACTCATGCTTAATTTACTTATATTGCCATTTATATTTGAGCAGTTTTGCAGTGGTTTGATTTGACATTATGACGTGTTACATACTGTATTATAAATGAAGTAATGTTAAAAACACTTCTGGCGTTTCCCTTCAGTTTCAGATTTCATCTGTGAAAATGTTTCGGATCGTTTTGGCACGCACAGCATATAACTATCGTCATAAAGTGATTTTATTTTATAAAAAAGGATATCGTAACATAAATAAAACACTTACTTTTGGTGTTTTCTTTGTTAAGACCAATTTCCCCATCTGCTCCAGAGCATCGTGAGTGAAAGAAAATATCTCTGAGAAATAGTTTAGGAGTGTAACGTTACAGCAGATATGTCACTATAAATAACATGATGTTATAAAACACATTTTAAATTAGGTAACGTTTAAAACGGTTAACTTACTTCTGGTGTTTCCCATTGACCTCCGCATCTGTGCACTGCAGAGCAATTCAAATCTGTAAGAAACGGTTAAGTTAGGCTTGTTCAGGTGTGCACAGCAAATAAATATCGTCATATAGAAATATTATCTTATAAAAAACATATCGTAGATGAGGTAAAACATTTAACTGTTACTACATAACTTAGGTATGTGAGTAAAATTTTCAACATGGTTAAATGCTAAAACTAGTTGTTCAGATAGAAAGAGCTTGAAAATCCTTTAAAATGACACCAAGACCATGTTTATAGGTTCAAGAATAACAAAATACTGGCCATTTGAAACTCGAAAGTCGTCCTTTTGTTTTGTCCCTTGTTTTCCATTAAAATTAAACAAAAGGTGTGACCGAATAATACAAATTATAACGTTTTTTTGCTATAACTTTTTTAATTTTTGAGATATTGACCTGAATCCTTTAGGATAAGCTGTTTGCCATATCCTCTACATATTCTACTTCTGAAAAGTCAGATACACCATAATATATAAAAACAAACAAACCACTAATTACACAAAATAACACTCTTTATTCAGACAGCACTTATAAAAACAAAGTTACAAAGATTTAAAAACTACTTGGAAACACAACAGTGTACTTGTACCACCTTGTGTAATGACTGTTTTAGAGGTTTTGGTGTGGAACAAAACAAACTAATTGATGCAATACTGATAAACTATTAAATTACATCACATTTCACCCACATTAAGATAGGGTCAAATTTTTCAGAATCAAATCGGATGCAAGTTGGTATCTTGAAATTTCATAATCCGTGGCATCATCCTCATAGTTTTGTCCTTCAAGCCAATAGCCAATAACATATGTGCCTCCTTTTTTCTTCAGATATTTATCAATTTGTCCATAATACATGGTTTCACTTTTTGTGTCCTTGTCAAACCAGATGTGGCATATCCTTCTGTCCTCGGAGTTGAACTCTTATAAATGATGAAGCATGAGGCTGTGCATGCAATTAGTGTGCATAAAATCAAAAAGATTGAAATCAAATCACAAGTTGTAACATGTCGTTGTCACTAAACACTAAACCAAATGTTTGACAATTACAACTTAACGTTACACCAAAAAATTATCGACTGAGTTTAGACACATCTGTTACATCCTGCTTAAATGTCCCTGCTTGTCTGGACAGAATGTTCAAAATATCTTATTTTCATGAGCATACAAATGTTCTTATTTATTGTTCTATTTATTTTATACTATTGTACTATTGAGACAATAACAAGTTTGCAGTAATGTTAACTTACAGCCTCAGTTCAGTAACTATATTCTACTTCTACTTCATTATCTGCAATAAGAATAGCTCCATCTAACAAAACAACTTTTATAGCTTTACTGTTGACACAAGATACATTTCGTGGCTAACCTTATATGACACAGTATGGCTGTTTCACATTCTTTCTTTTTTTCCTTCACATTTAGCAGATTTTGCGGGTGGTAAAACTCCCGTCGTTCAAATTCATTGAAATTTCGTTCACTTGTAGTTTAGCAATTAAACTAAATGTCTATTCCAATTTCAAGAATGTTTTTACACACCTTCAGCAAAAACGACGACGATTTTACGAGTAACACACTTCGGCGCGCTCACACGGCCAGTAGTTCAACAGGAAAGAAGGTGACTGAAAACGAGAAGGTATATATGGTTCTTCCGGTGGTGTTATCAATGAAAACCCGGAAACTCTGCCATCAACAAAACAACAGAAGAATTTTTTACGCAACACCGCGCGTCGCCTGAGGAAATCCAAAGTTGCGTCGAGCGGAACCAAGATGGCAGCCGCGACAGCGGAGATAGTCGCGTACCTACTTAACTGTCAGTGTTTTCCTTGTTAAAACCAACTTCCCTGTCTACTTCGCATCGCTGGTGAAAGGAAATATGGTCTGAGAAAAGGTTTAGGAGTGTAACGTTACACCACATAAATATCACCTTAAATCAATGTGATGCTATAAAATACATATTTTAAATGAGATAAAAATACTTACTTTCGGATTTTCACGTTTTGAAAAAAAGTCCTCGTCTGTTCCGCTTCGCGAGTGAAAGGAAATGTCTCTGAGAAACGTTTAGGCGCATACAGCACATAAATATCGTTATAAAAAGATATGATATTACAAAACATATTTGCAAGTAAGACTAAACACTTTATTTTGATGTTTTACTTCCTTATGCACTTCGCATTGCGAACAAAGAAAATGGCGTCTTTGAAAAATATTTCAGACAGGTCAGGCTCGCACATGAGAAAATGTCCCGGATGTGTATAATAATGCTGTGTTCACACCAAACGCGAATAGAGCGTCTGGCACGAATGATTTCAATGTTAAGTCAATGCAAAGGCGCGTTTACGTGCGCCTGGAGGTCTCGCGGCGCGAATGAGGCTTTAGGCGCGAATGGTGCTTTTGTGCATTTAAGCGTTTGACGCGAATTCGCATCTGCCGTCCGAGTTGAAAATTTTGGACTTTGGCGGCAATTCGCGCCGCGTTAACCAATCAGGAGCCTGCTAGGAGTCACTCATTCAATAGTATATTCCTGCAGCCTCCGGTTGTGCAGGAATACCCTTCTCCACTCATTCAACATGGAGGAACGACTGATGTTGTCAGTGAGCAGTCAACCAGAGCTATATTACAAAAGTTCATTTTTCTATAGAGACAGGAATAAAAAGGACCTATATATATATATATATATAACATATTAATAGATTAATTGAATAAAGGCCAAATATAAGAAATGTTTCATTTTACCCCAAACAAATTATATTTTAATTTGAACCACTAAAGAGACATCAGAGCCAGCGGCAAATGTCAGAGGGTCTAGCCGAGGTGAGGCTGCTCTCGGCGGATACTTGAGCTCTGAGCTCCCGCTGATCGCATGGAGCTCATCTCCGAAATCGGCGAAACACATTTTTTAAATAGACACTGTCTTTCTAAATAAATCGCATATTTGAGTTTAAAACACCTACATTCTCGCCTGAAATACTTTTAAAACTACATTTCATGACACGATAACAGTAAAATTTTGAAAATTATCCGAATAAAATGGTGGTTGAAAATGCTGAGTGAACTCAGCTGGCAGAAGCCCCCCCATGACACAAATTTGCGTCTGTTTTGAAGTTAATTTCACGTGCGAATGAAGCGAATGATCTCAAAATGGTCAAGCGGCAAACTAGATGCGGTAGACGCGAATTTGACGCTGTATTCGCGTTTGGTGTGAACACAGCATAACACTCAACAGTGTAATGCTGTGTTCACACCAAACGCGAATAGAGCGTCTGGCGCGAATGATTTCAATGTTAAGTCAATGCAAAGGCGCGTTTACGTGCGTCTGGAAGTCTCGCGGCGCGAATGAGGCGTTTAGCGCAGCGCGGAAGACGCGAATTTCGCCTCATGCGCGCGTCTAGTTCTCGCGAATGATGCGAATTGAGCGTTTCGTGCGATACGCGCGTTAGGCGCGAATGGTGCTTTTGTGCATTTAAGCGTTTGACGCGAATTCGCGTCTGCCGCCCGAGTTGAAAAATTTGAACTCTGGCGTCAATTCGCGCCGCGTTAACCAATCAGGAGCCTGCTAGGAGTCACTCATTCAATAGTATGTTCCTGCAGCCTCCGGTTGTGCAGGAATACCCTTCTTCACTCATTCAACAAGGAGGAACGACTGATGTTGTCAGTGAGCAGTCAACCAGAGCTATATTACAAAAGTTCATTTTTCTACAGAGACAGGAATAAAAAGGACCTATATATATATATATATATATATATATATATATATATATATAAAACATATTAATAGATTAATTGAATAAAGGCCAAAGATAAGAAACGTTTCGTTTTACCCCAAACAAATTATATTTTAACTTGAACCACTAAAGAGACATCAGAGCCAGCGGCAAATGTCAGAGGGTCTAGCCGAGGTGAGGCTGCTCTCGGCGGATACATGATGACGGAGCTCCCTCTGATCGCATGGAGCTCATCTCCGAGATCGGCGAAACACATTTTTTAAATAGACGCTGTCATTATAAATAAACCGCATATTTGAGTTTAAAACAACTACATTCTCGCCTGAAATACTTTTAAAACTACATTTCATGACACAATAACAGTAATATTTTGAAAATTATCCGAATAAAAATGGCGGTTGAAAATGCTGCGTGAACTCAGCTGGCAGAAGCCCCCCCATGACGCAAATTCATGTCTGTTGTGAAGTTAATTTCACGCGCGAATGAAGCGAATTACTCGCGCGAATGAAGCGAATGATCTCAAAATGGTCAAGCGACAAACTAGACGCGGTAGACGCGAATTTGACGCTGTATTCATGTTTGGTGTGAACTAGAACTAGACGCGCGAATGAGGCGAATTCGCGTCTTCTGCGCCGCGCTAAACCTCTCATTCGCGCCGCGAGACTTCCAGACGCGCGTAAACGCGCCTTTGCATTGACTTAACATTGAAATCATTTGCGCCAGACGCTCTATTCGCGTTTGGTGTGAACACAGCATTAACAGGGGCGCCTCCAAGGGGTGGCCAGGGGTGGCCACGGCCACCATTGTATAAACTCTGGCCACCCCTGTGGCCACCCCTAGGATGATTTGCAGTGGGTACTATTAATTTAAATGCAGAATGTAAATTCACAATAGTTTAAGAAGTGAAAAAAGGTTTGCAAGGTTTGAAAAAAGCTTGCAGATTGGTGCCACCAGAGTAGCTGCCCTTCAACCCTCCCCCTCCCCCGTCAAATCAAAACACAGAGTGTGCATGTACATGTGATGTTCTAGACTATTGCTCATAATCATTTATAGTGCGTTCTTTCACTGGAAATTTAGAATTATCAAATTTGTCAATATATGGGACAGAACATTTATAAATCTATATAATTTCATATAGTTACTATTACACAAAGAGTGACATTTTTCTACAAAAGTCAGCATAATTACAAATGTGATATTGATTTTATACAACAGTTCAATAAAAACAAGAAGTTAATATCAAGAGACTTACCTTTTAGACAACATATTCCCTCACTCAAAAATCATTCCAAACACAGCCACTGTTTTGAGCAACATGATAGTGTTTCCTGAATGAATCAACCATTTAAATGATTCGGTTCTACTGCAATCTATTGTAACAGTGACTCGCTGCCACCTACTGGCGGTTTTAATTTCACATTTAAGGTACCTTACCATTTTTTAAATAATTTCAAACATCAGTTTTCAATGTTTTACATTTAAAATATCAAAACACAATTTATTCATCTGTAACTGCAGGTTAAAGTATTCCATGTCCCACAGAGCTGTATTAAATAGTGTGTAAAAACATCTAAATGGCACTTCAGATGCAGCTTCTGTTTTCTCTGCATTGCAAATATAAATTTTGTTGATACTGATTGCATTTGATTGGTAACAGCCCAAGTGCAAGTATTTGACCTAAAAGATGGTGCACAATTTTAGAAAAAAAAGCTTAAAAAAAAGGTAAAAAAAATACCAGAAATCACAGATATTGTTTTATTTCAATATTACAAAACCCTTATTATTATTATTTTCTTTTTTTTTTATGTGCCACCCCAAGATTTACTGTGGCCTCATCTGGCCACCCCTATTAAAATTTTCTGTGGGTGCCACTGAGCATTAATCGTTTGAAATTCACCACCACAACTTTAACTGTTTACTCTGAAAGACCTTAACACTGGGATTTAAACACTGGAGATTTTGCTGTGTGTATACATACACACACACACACACACACTCACTCACACACACACACACACATATATATATATAAATAGGTCTTAAAATAGGTCTATAAAAGTTTTTTATATATATATATATATAAATATATTTCAATTTAAACTAAATTCAAGCATCAAGTTAAATTAAATGAAAATGAGAGATTTTGCCTTGGTAACTAGCTAAAAAGTGAACAAACAAAGGTTTATTTCATATTTTATTTTAAACAACAACAAAAACTTTATTTATTTTTATTTTTTATTGTTTTAATTGATGTTAATAACTCTCCACTAGAGTTAGCAATGAGACTGAATGGCAGAAAATATATCATTTTCTCAATCTGCACTAGGACAATTATATTAAATTATATAAAATTTGATAAAATTGTATATATTAAATTAGCTAGTTTTTCGACCTAAGATTTACTTATGGTTGTGACATTTACTAGCAATTTCAGAAACAGTTTCTACACCAAACTTTCAGTGTAAGGACATTTAGAAGATCTTTAGTTTTGTGAGATATGAGAGGGCAACATCTGATAATAAAACTCTTTTGAGAAGCAAATCAGATTGAATGTTGGCAAACATTTACTTGTATAATCCCCAGTGTTGTTCCTCTGCTGTTCTCAAAAGAAAACAGCATTTTCCAGAGTTTAAATCATTCATATATTTATTAATCTCGATCTGTCTCTTTATTTGTGTGTGTTTGTGCATGTTATGGAAATAAATTGAGCTTCCCTGCGTCTGCAGAAGGACAGAGAAGTGAAGGTGCTGTGACTGGGAGTTATTTGTTCGGGCAAATGCTGTTAGTCGGCCCACACAGCCTGATTCATGCCACTCTTTTCCATGTCATGAGCAGAGCATTTGTTACGTCCTTGAATGAAGGGGAATCTTCTGACTGGAGACCAAACAAACAATAAGAGCTGGCAACCCGATCCAGCAGCAAACCCAAAGCAAAGCCTGCCATCACAAGAACTATAAAAAGAAAATTAACTTGTTTTCTATGTGAAACGTGGTTTAAAGGAGAATCAGTGCAAGAATGTCATTGAGTGGGGGATACTGTATATTGAATATTCAATACTGTATGATATTGCAAACGACTTTCCTTTTCTGCTGACATCATCAGGTCTACCAATTCCTCTCATCCAATCTGTCATTTAATCAATTCCTAAAGAACAGTCCAGCATTACTGGATATGTCATTTTAAGTGTTAAATATGGATATCAATCATGGTTTCATGATCACTTCTAACTTTGAATTGGTAAGTTTTATTTGTTTCCATAAATCAGCATAAACTGTTAATTACAATGATTTGAATTATAAATTTGATTCAACAAAATATTACACCCACTTGCACTAATATCATATTACATCACACCATATGTTTAATAAATAATTTAATAATAGATTCAATATAAATGATGTACTTAAGATGTGTACATTAGTAGGATTTATTTATTTGTTTATTTATTTATTTACTTGGAGGAATGTACTCATAAATGGCAAGAAAATAAAATAGTTGTTTTGGTGAAAGCAATCCAAAAATCTAAGATTAGATCTATCTAGATAGATAGATAGATAGATAGATAGATAGATAGATAGATAGATAGATGTCGCTACAATATCATCAAAAGATTTTACACTTTTTATATTTTGTATATTTTTAGGTATATTAAAGAAAGAAAGAAAGCATGTAGTGCAGTCTTTTGTTTGTTGACTTACAACAGAAGAAAGAACAAACAAGAAAAAAAAGAAAAAAATTTCCCATCCATGACTTGGGTGAAGCCAGCTCGATCCGTGGAAAAAAATTTCCTCTTTCCAGATGAGAAACACATATGACTCACGAGCAGACATATTTTCAGTCAAGCGATCGATCGTCTTTTGTGGGGCTGTGATGTCAGCATTTTTTATTTATTTAATTGTTTATTTTCAGCTCCTGCAGAGGTGGGCGGATGAATCGGCTGTAAAAGCTCACAACCATACCATGATTCTCACTCCCAGTTTCAGCATCTCCCCTGACATCAGTGCCTCCGCTCGCTGCCACAGCCGTGCAAGTGCCAAAACATGGAGAAATCTTGTCAGGTCGGGAAGTCTTATCTATTTTTCCCAACATGCCAGAGCGTGTCTCAGTCTGTCAGACGTGGTCCTGGCACAGACATACGGCCCATCCAGCACAAGTACCTCACTGCAGGCCTAACTCTACCTCCAAACTGCCACCTATGAAAGTTTAATGGTTGTCTCTGACTGCATAGTGAATAATTGAACAAGGGAAAAACCTGATTCTTTCCTGGATAACGAAGCCGGCAGTAAACCTTAGTGCGGGGAAAGGGAAAATGAGGGGGGTGGGGGGAGATTAAATTTAGCAAAAAAACTGAAATGCCAGATTTAGTGCCTATAGCTCCCCTCAAGAAAAGAGAAATCACAGAAATTGGTCAGCTGGTTATGCTTTAGGATCCAGATTTGACACAAGTACACATACATGTATACTTATATAATGTGTGTGAGTGTGTGTGTGTGTGTGTGTGTGTGTGTGTGTGTGTGTGTGTGTGTATCCAAATCTAGTCCAGATCTCTAACCATTAGGCCACGACTTAAGTCCACAAAACCTCAATATGAACTTATTTCTCTTCAAATTGTAACTGATCTGATGCAATTCCTAGCTCTTTCCTCTTACTGTATGACAACTATTGTTACTTCTCCCAAGGATGTTTAGGAGAAACATCTGAGAATGACACTTTAATGAAACAGCTCCTCGCGTCTCCTGAGCTCTGGAAAGGTAAAACCCTGAGCAATAAAATCTTCCTGTGGGTCAGAAATGAAACAATGCAGCCACTGGCTTTATAAGACCTTCACGTCAAGCCCGTATTTAGGTTTAATTACAGCTTCCTGTCTTTTTGTCCCATGGGATGTGACTAGCAGCTTAAGGGTTTGATAATAAACTCCAGACAGTTTGCCTTATATACAAACAATACCTTCAAACCATCTCCACCAGTTTAATTTCTTTAAGAAGGAAAACCTGCCAAGGAAAAAGGCAATATGATGCATTTTCCTTTGATTAATTGTTTCAACAGGCCTGCATTCACCTCTATTTTAATGACCTGAGAAAACAGTGACACGGCATTATAATATTCATGAGATCCTCATTATAGTGACAAGATTTGCATTTTAATGTTGACTTGCATTTTCTGCTTTTGTGACTAAACAGTAAAGATGCATTAATAACTTCTACAGCTGTTTTCTGAGGAGGCGTACGGCAGCTGTACATAATACATTTTATTATTATAGGATTGAACCATGAGTCAAAATACATTTACAGTCATTCCAATTGTTTTTACATTTACTGCTTCTCAGAATTTATCCTGTAATAAAAACCCGTACCCGCACAATTTTTATTTATTTAGAATCATCAATAAAAGCTTAAAAGATTCTTCTAAGATTATATCCAATACTGTCTTTCAGAGATAAAACCTTTTCCACCTGGCAGATAATGAAACTGGATAAAACTAAACTAAACTGAAATACCAACTGCATATCAACACCTTGGTAACAACCCAATACAATTCTAGCATCATGGCAGTGACTTTGACACTGAAAAATGGACACAACTCAGACAAATGAACTATCGGTAAACCTTGCCCCCCTTAGTTACTGCTGCACACTCGGACAAACAAACGGAGTTGCTACTGACTTTCAAAGACAGCGGTCAGTGTGAAAACCTTGTCCCAAGATGTTTTTGATAAATTTTGGACACTGAAGTACCATCATTTAAGTGGGACTTAAATATAACACTGAGGTATGTATAAAATATAAAAAAATAAACAAGTAAAAATACAGATCACGATGCATACAGGAAAAGTCTCATGTTACTGTCGTTACGATTGCAATGACAACATCTCGGATCAACATTGTTTATGGACCTCAGGGTAAGATTAAATTCATTTACATTTAACCAGTTTAATATGGAGAGCCACTGAAATGTAGATCTTTGTTTATGTGTTTTAGACTTAACTACTTAACTGTACAGTTTGCAATTTAAGTTTGTACGTTAGCATGGACTCTTATAACTTTAACGTAAGTTTTAGCCAGAGATACCTTGCTGAAGCAAAAGATGACATTAACGTTCTGCTTGAGCGGATGAAAATTGTAACTTAATGAGAGTATGGCAACCAGAAAATGATCATTTTTGTATCTTTTGTTTACTTTTGTTTTTGTAGCATAAACACCATCAAACTGATGAAAGCTTGGAGATGTCAGAGTTATACTCCCTGTGCAACTGATACTCAACTGTCATTGGCTCATCTGCGTTTGAGGGGAGGGGCTTACGATAGGTCACTTGTTCACATACAATAAAAATACAGATTTAAAGGCCATAAGGCCTTCAGTATAAAACACCAATATCAATCCTTGTCAAGTAAAAAAAAAATTGTATAATTTTCTGTATAATTTCATAACACGTCCAAGATCGAACAATGGATTTTTTTTTTTAATCTCACATACTGTGCTCATATTCTGGTCTTTTATTCAGCTTTATCCATATGGATATTGTCATCGCTGTCTGTCAGCTCAAGCCTCGTCGCATCTTTGATCTAATTTCTGTTGTCCTGAGCATCCATTCTGTGCTGAAACTTCCTTCACCTTTTTTCTTTGCTTTTTTCTTATAGAAGAGATAATAACTATTGGTGAAAGATGCCCTTTTGACCACCCGTATGAGGGCAGAGGCAAAATGCAGATATCTGCACTTTGGGCCATATTTCAAGATATGACATTTATGTTGACATTTTTGTGTTATGAAAGGATTAATAAGCGAGTCTGCTATTCACTTTTCTCTTCTCACAGAAAGGTTGAAAGATTTTATTTTCTGCAAAATAGTTCTCATCTCATGGTGTAACCACACACTGCCTCTCTCCTCTAGCGATATCACCATCTGAAGGCCATCAAACACTTACGGTATGAATCAGGAGATGTTTTTAATTGCAACAGGCTCAATGTTCTCAACGTTCTGTAAAAACAACACGAGATGCTGAAACAGGAAGAATGTTAGATTCTGCTCTTCTTTCTGAATAACTTACAGTATCAAATTGAATTCCTTTTAAGCTTAAACATTTTTATTATTATTATAATTATTAAATATAATTGTTTGCTTGTACATATATTAAAAAGTGTAATTGTGATTAATCATCTTCTGTACAAAGATAAATGTATTTAAAATGTATTTTATTATTAAATATCAAATAAATTCTGCACTATAATAAATTTAATTTAAGTTTTATTCACTATTATTTTAGTATAACTGATCTAATACTATAGCATAAAAATTATGTGCAAGCTCAATGGTAGTGTAATTTGGGGAAAATATACCTGTGCATATATATATATATATATATATATATATATATATATATATATATATATATATATATATATATATATATATATGTATATATATATATAATGCTATTTTATATATATATATAATGCTATTTTTTATATATATATATATATATATATATATATATATATATATATATATATATATATATATATATATATATATATATATATATATATATATATATATATATATAAAACCAAAGTACAGCAGACTTTTGGAATCCTGTACAGACACCTTGAAACCAAAACTCCCATTTGTTCCTCACAGATGACACAACACTGAGAAAACGTGCTTGTTTGAAAAAGTAAATGACATTTTACACAACGTGTCCTTTATCAAGACTTAATGCTATTAAACCCCTCTCCCTTTTTTTCCAGCGACAGACCTGCCAGTGAGGTCAGCCCATTGTTATCCAGCTCACACAACTCTGCATTGTTTTACAAGGTTTTGTTTATCCATCTGGATCCACCCCAACTCAAGCCATAAAATAAAGATAACTGCGGGACTGCCTTCCCATTCGGATGATTTAATTTAGCTGTGGTCACCGGAGAATGATTCCACTGTTTGAGATTGTCAAATGCACACAAGACGCTTCCTGCAAAAAAAAAAAAAGAACCTGATGCTGCATGTTAATAAGTCAGGAGACCCTGAATATCTCAATGCTAGATGAAGTGTAAAGATGAAGGCTCCACTCAATTACCGGCAGTGAGGTGCGACACTTGCATGCACTTTTAATTTACTGCGCCACTTTCTTCCTATTCCGCCCCATCCTCAAAGGGACGCTGATGAGTCTCTATTGGCTTTGTTTGTGAATAAATCCAGAGGAAGCAGTTTGAACACTCCACTCGTTTTGCAGATAAATGTTTGTCATTGGCGTTGCCCCGTCCGTCTCAAAGAAATCCGATAAGGCTGTGAAGACACATGATAATTGTGCACTGATGTAACAAATGTGACATTTAACAAACAAACACTGCATAAACAGATCAGCTGACTGATAGCGGGTAACGGATAGCGCTGGAAGATCACAGGCCACTGAATAATCCCCGCATCAAGCCCAGGGGTCAGCACGTTCACTGCGGCGTATTTGTAGGTGATGAGATGGCGAGATTTGTGTTGGTTTAAACACAACGGCTTATCTGCTCAAACGAAGGATTTGTAAGAATGGATCAGCTGGTAAAAAGGGTAAATTTTGTTTTATTTAAAGGATAGGAGTTAAGCCTTCAGGATATGAAGATCTTCTTAGATCACTAATGGCGCAGTGAGAAGGCAGGAGACTTGACAGGGAAGTCAAGTTTTACGCAGCCACCTCATGTGCTATTGGACATAAATGAAGTAACAATCTGGGTTACGAGTCTGACTTTCTAACCATTAGGCCATATATATATATATATATATATATATATATATATATATATATATATATATATATATATATATATATATATATAAATAAATGCTAACAAACATCCATTGTTTTGTCTTTGGCAATGTTGTGGAATTACAAAGGATCTATTGGTTCAGTTAGTACCAGCATGAGGAATCAGCACCACGGACAGCAACCCTGCTCATATTTAGACTGCCTTGTCTCATGCTGATATATGGCAGCTCTTTGCCCTTAAAGAGAAATCTAAGGTCAGCTCCTTTAATACCTTTAAAATCTTAATCATAAAGCCATCTCGGCTAACTCTAGATCAGTAGAAAAGGCCAAAGGGAGGTTAATAGGAGACAGAATAGTCTGTACGCAACTAGGAATTACAGCAATCAAACTGCTGCAGTCATAACATTTGGTCTGAATATAAAGAATATACAATTTCTAACAACTGTATAATGCTTTTTCCCCCCTTCAGTTACACATTACAGTATGGTTCTATAAGTAAACTACAATAGTTAACATAAACTAACAATTCAAATGCATTTATTAATTGTAACATTTACTAATACACTATTGGTAAATGACCTAGTGCAATGGGTAAATAGCCCCTACTCACAATAGAGGCCATATGTTAGACCAGGTTCTAACCAATAATCTGCAAATTGAGGATGTAAAGGTTTTTGGGTCAAATTGTTCTGATCACATGCCTATCACATTTGAAACTTCTATTACTATCCAACCTGTGTTTTTAGAAGACTCCTTGGGTTCATCAAGTCGATTACATGCTATTTCAAATGCTGAGTTTGCTGTGCTATTCAAAACCAAGTGCAATCTCTTAAGGCTGAAATATTACCTGCTGCTTTTAGGTGTTGATGAACACTGGGCTCTGTTAAAATCAACATGTGTCAGTAATATGGACTGTATTGCTCCACTAAGACCTAGAAAACATAAATCCCTGGTTAAATGAATTGACTCGCTTACCCAGAAGACAATAGGCAGGCAGAGAGAAGATGGAAAAAGAGCAAGCCCCAAGTTCACTTTGAATCCTTCATAGATTTGTTATTCAAGTTTCAGAAAGCTGCAAGTAATGCAAAAAAATACATATTTCTCTAACAATATTAGAGCTAATGCTAATAACCTGAAATTCTTGTTTTCCATCATAAACTCCATTATTAATCCACTTAATAGTACTCAACAACAGTCCCCACTGATTTCCTGTGTGGAGTGTGTTTCTTTGGTCAAAAGATCATTGATCAACCTTTTACTCCATCAGCATTACAAGACAAGTTGTTTACTAATGCAGGTGTTTGACTGTGCATCTTTGAGATTAGTACATTTGATAAACAAAAGTTTGCTTGGGGGCTAATGACCAAAAGAGTTTAAACATGCTGTGAAACAAATCTGGCCCCTGATGATATTAAGAATTATATAGCTATTTCACAACTGCTTTTTGTCTCGAAAAGTTTTGAAAAAGTAATTTTCCAACAAATACTTTCATTCATAAATGGAAACTCTATAGTAGAAACGTTTTAGTCTGGCTTAAAAGTTGCCCATAGCACAGACTTGGCACTGTTGAAAGTGTTAAATAATATTTTTAAAGTTCTAGATAAAGGAGATGCTGTGAATTTACGGCTGCTGGATCTCAGCACAGCATTTGACATGATTGACCATAATATCATTATTTCTCATCTGGAACACACAGTAGGTTTAAAAGACACGGTCTTGAAATGGTTTTAATCCTTTGTCAGTGATAGATATTTTTCAGTCAGTTTCGGAAATTCGAGTTCAACCAATAATCACCTGTTGTGGTATGTGCCACAAGGGTTTATTCTATCTCCCACACTTCTTTCTTTGTAGTTGCTCCAACTGGGTAGCATTTTTAAAAGGAATGGAGTATCATTCCATTTATTTCGCTGATGATACTCAACTGTATTTACCACTAAATCACCCAACAATACTTTGGATGCTCTGTTAGCTTGCCTAAACCATGTTAAAAACTGGATGGTGAAAATATGTTTAATGTTTAATGTTAACAAAACAGAGGTCATTGTATTTAGCTAGACAAATGACTAATTTGAGCAGGTTGGCACTGTACTGTTAAATGTCGGTACGAAATTTAGGTTTCATAATCAAAGATAAATTAAAAATGGAAAAGCAAATCAATTTGGTGGTGCAGACCTGCTTTTATCATTTGCATCTTTTAGCAAAAATTAAACCTTTCTTATCAAATGTAGACCTTGAAAGAGTCAGTCATACTTTTGTTTTATCACATCTTGACTTTAGTAATTCTCTAAATGCGGCGGCGAGGCTCTTAAAGAGGGTCGAGAACATTTGAGTCCATTACACCAGTATTAGCAAATTTGCGGTGGCTCCCCATTCACTTTAGAATTAAATATACTATTTTAATGTTTGTATATAAAGCTTTAAATAATAAGGCCCCTGTGTCCCTTATTAATCTGTTGATCTTTTGTAATCGCCTTAGAGCACTGCGGTCAGAAAACCGAGATTATGGAATGAGTTGCCTATGTATTAGATCTGCAATGTCCTTATCAGTATTCAGGAACATGCTGAAAGCTCACTTAGTTCTGGCAGCCTACAACAGCTAAAAATGTATAGGGTAAATGTGGTGCCTATGATGCTTGATTCATACGTGTATTTTTTTTATTATTGTCTGTTTGCTGCTTTTGTACTGATACTATGTAAAGCACTTTGGTCCAACCTCGTTGTAATAATTAAAAACTCCATAGTCACCGGGAAGAAGAAGCCGGGAACCGGCGGACAATCAAATGAAACTTTAATAATTCAAAATAAACACAAAACAGCGCACCAGCCCCTCTCGGACGACTGATGCGCACAAAATAAAACCAAAACATAAAATAAAGCCCAGGTCTGGTCCTCTCTCGTCCTTCACTGTCGTCGCTCCAGTTTTATATCCTTCCATCTCCTCTGTGGAATCAAGACCGGTGGTGGGTCGCAGGTGTCGCTGATTTCCCAATCACTCCACCGGAAAATGTAAATGTTTTAATGCTTGAGAGAAATCAGATTTTGGGTCCTTTAAGAGTCCCTGACCTCTATATACATGCGATCAGCGGACCGGACAAAATTTACTAGAGGTTGGGCAGGCATTGATTCCTTGACCTCACATACTTAGCCAGAATAATGCAAACTTCTGTATCTCTGCTTTATTTATTTCCTTTGGCAATTTGTTTTCCTGAGAGAGACAATATATCAAGGTTGGGTCTGATTCCTTAGCTGCCACATTTCTCCACTTCATACTTCTTTGCAGCAACTTAAGACATGACTCTCTATTCTCTCTCTCGCTCTTTATTTTTATTTATTTATTTTATCTATTTTTTTTTTTTTTTTGGTGGGGGGTGAAGGAAATATATAAATTAATAAGAAAGCCATATACTGAGTAATCAACTATTTGACTAAATGAGAATCTAAAATTATATTAAGATATCTTTAATACTTCTAGAATTACAGGTAAACAAACTTTGGAAAAAAAATTTAATGGCACAAAAATGGGTATTTATGTTCAATGCATATGTGAGAAGGAACCGATATACATTTCAACATTAATTAGACAAGAAAAAAAGTATCAGCTTGCAAAGTGACCAATGTTTGGTTTTTGACCACTGAAATTGTGTACAATTTAACACATTTTTAACAAAGTTTTTACTCTTGGAGCCATATTGAGATAACACTATTTCTGGCATCACCCCCCCCCCCCCAATTCAATTATGATGCTACCATCTTTCTAAATTAATTTGTGTCCTAAGTTCAGGTGAAAATTGTCATTTTGAACTCTCATTTTATAATAATGGATTACTCAGTAATATTTTGGTCTTCATCACTATTCATATTTGTCTCTCTTTAGAGAAACAAAAATCAACAAAATAATGCTTTTTACCTCTCTATTTTCTTTCTGAAATTTGGTTAATTTGACATGTAATTGCTATATTATTTAGTAATCAGTCATGTGATAAGTGAGATAATGTTTAGTCAGTTGGTCATTACCGAAAAATATATCCCTAAAGGGTGATACAGTGATACCCGTTTCAAGTTTATATCACTATAAATTATGGCTTATACAACTGTTACTTATTAGGCCAAAAAAAACAAAAAAAACAAAAAACAAAACAATGCACATCAACACAGCAAAAGCACAGATACAATAATCAGACCACATGCATGTTAATATTTGCTTGAACTACTTTTTACCCTTGATAAAGTCCACACAGAAAGTGCTGAGAGCCATTAGGCAGCAGAATGAGTTTCGTTCTCATGCTGTGTGGTAGATTGACCTGTTCTTCAGTTTGTTTTATCTCAGTATATACTGAGAATTTTTGGCACTGAGATTCACATAATAGAAGTATAAATTAAATATTGCGATGGTCCAGAACCTTTAACTAGACCATTAAGAAGAAGAACTTCACAGATGAACAGCCCTTCTGAAGTGTTTTCAACAACTCAGATGAAAGAATATATCAGGCAAGGGTGATTTAATTCACACTGTACATTTTACATATAATATTTCAGTCTTTCTACTTCAAAATGTCATATTTCATTCAATGTGTTACTAACCATTTCTTTGTGATTATTTGTGAAATTTATTAGCAAAGTGAAAAAGTCATGTTTACAGTGTTTCCAGGGCAAAAGTAATAATAAATTATATATTAAGTAATAATAATGTATAATATATTAAATAACACCTTCGAGTAATGTTGTTAGGTCTTATTTAATTCTTTAAAGACCAACAAATTTGGCATTTTATCAATAATGCTGATACAAAACAATTAAGCCTTAAAGTGTGAATACACACACAATCACATACACACTAAAATTACAATATCAACACATTAAAAGCCTCTGAAATGTAAACCTTAGACTAACATTTTTAAAAGTTGTCACAAAAATGTGCATTTTGTTTTTTCCAATGGATACCTGTGAATATAAAAGCAATTATTTTATTCAGTAAAAAAAAAAAGTATGCTTTTACGTTCAAATGCTACTAAGATCACACACATGTAACAAATATATTGCTTTAAAAATGTCAATATATGGTATAAAATGGTCTGTTGGATTTACTGTTGGAGTGCTTGCATCAAACTACCTTATTTGTCCTTCGCATTGACCTTGTAACATGAGGTCTTGCGAGTGTTGTAGGCCTTGTGTGACCTCTCTCACATAATGTGAAGATGGTCTTCAGAAGATTAATGCTTTCTTTGAATTGCATGAAAAGCTTTAATGGTTATCAGTGCAAGATAAAGTAATCAATAGCGCTGGTGTTAAATGGAGGCCATATATTCATTCATCTGATCACAGGTGATGAGAGGGTCTTTTGCTCATATAATCACACCTCTTGAGATATTCTCAAAGGACTCCATTAACTTCTTCATGCTCCCTGCTCTTTAACATTTTCATAAGATGCTCAAATAGTTGCTGACGCAGCTTTGCCATTTAAGGAAGCGGTATGGCTTTCCCCGTAGCAAAGTCAAACACGCCATCAATTCCCAAATGTTGCATTTGCAGAGCAGACAAAATGTTTGACTTGGCAAAAAAGCGGGAGGACTGAAAAATTATCATGTTTACATATTACAATATGCGATAAGTCAAAGTATTAACAACATATATTGTCCTATCTCAAACAAAAGACAACGGCGGCCATCAATTGCCATCCACTAAATTTTTCATAAAAGTGGTACAGTTTTGAAAAAAATAAATAAAAATAAAATAATAATAATAATAATAAAACAATAAATAGGTATATTAAAATTATAGGTAAACTTATAGTATACAATTAAATTTTTAATATTTTTAATAGTTTGGTAGTCTTTAAAAGAATAAGAACTAACAACATTGTACATATACTAAAGTCTTTAGTAAAAATATTTTAACATGGGAAAATGTTCCAGAGGACTTCCTTGAACATTTTAACAATAACAAGTTAATTCACTGAAAAAGATTAAACTGATTTACAGAAATTAATCAAATTTACCACCAATGATATTTAAACCTCTACCTTAAAGATCTCATTTTTAGAATTCACAAGCTACACATTCATAAATTAGCCCAAAGATACTTTTGCTCCAATGGAAACTTGGATATATACACAATAATAAATTTATATTCTCAGCAAAATCATCACAAAAATACTATGAAAATTAAATGCATTGCTCAACTTACAATAGTTACAAACAAGTCCAAACTCTAAAATGTGCAGTTTATACTCATGATCACCTAGTGAATCTCATATCAAAAGTCCCCTACAAAGCCTTTTTATTTATTAGCTGATATTTTGAGAAAAGAATCACACAACAACAGCTGATCATGTTCTTAAATAATTACGCCAAACAAACAAAAATAAGTGTGAAAATATTCAAAGATGAGATTCCCGAAGCAGCGATGATTTTGCAGCCAGCAAAGATGATGAGGGCTTGAATCATACAAATGAGGCTTTTGTTGAATGAGAGATTGTTCTTCCCAGAATCACTGAACTGTCTAATTGCATTAGCCCCTTAAACACCGAAATCTAAACAAGAGTGTGGAACGCCTCGTTTGGCAGACAGAACTAGTACAGCACCTATGTTGAAACGAGGGCAGTAAGTCAGCGAACGACAGACCAACTCACATCATTAGAGTCAATCTGCCTCCACAACAACAGATCTGCCATGAAGAAGAAAAAAAAAAAAAAACTTTCCTTTGTAGATCATAGACAGTTTTTTCCTCACAAACTACTATAAATCTAGCTGCCATGATTGTGTCCACCAACAAGAATGTCACCATAATGATAAGACCAGATCATAATATTGGATTTAATAAAAAAATTTCATTCAATATGGGAAATCTTATTAAAACATACAACAGAGGGTTCCACAGGCGGGGAGAGACATTTACTAAGAATGTAATTGAATTAAAGAAATTTGGCATTTAATCATGATTTAGTCACTTTTTTTTTAAGAGCCATCTGGAATATTGCAGCTGGAATTTAAACCATGAGCATTTATACAGAATATTTTATATTTATGCTCTTAATTTGGACTTTATATCTCATAATTATGAATCAAAATCAGAATTAGCTTTATTCGCCAGGTGTGCGCAAACACACAAGGAATTTGTTGTGCTCCTGGTACATACATACATGCATACATACACATATGACATGAAAACGAAAAAATAAAAATAAATTTAGCAAGACTTAGCAATAAATGTGTGTGAATCTGGAACAGTAGATTGATTTATGTACAGATTTGTGCATTTTTTGTACATATTGTGCACATGTAGAACTGTATAAATAATGGAGATATGCATATGTGTTTACATAATACTTGAGAAAGGCAATAATTTAAGATGTAGAATGATTTACAGAAATAAATTACAGAACACAAGTAGTGATTCATATTTTAGCTGTTTAAGCTGGAGATCGCATGAGGGAAAAGACATCTCAGGTTACGAATGTAACCATGGTTCCCTGAGTAGGGAACGAGACACTGTATCCTCTAGAGGTCGCTATGGGGAACACCTCGTTGTGACCTGTGTCTGAAGCATACATTGAAAAAACAGCAACGGGTTTTGCCGTAAGAATACGTCATTCACTTCTTCGTCTGAAGCATGCGTCCGAAGCATGGCAGGGAGCTTGAGGACGCAGTGTCTTGCTCCCTACTCAGGGAACCATGGTTACATCCTTAACCTGAGACGTTCCCTTTCAAGGGAACTTCGAACTGCATCCTCTAGGGGTCGCTATGGGGAACAGTATACCCACGCCGCCATGCTGAGGGGAATGCAGGCCAGAATCATGGCGAACACTAAGTACAAATTCTACCATTTCCATGGGAGTTACTCCTGGGACGTTTAGACGGCTGCCCATGACATTACCCCTTACGGCCAAAGGCCTAGGATACATACCCAACTTACTTGTTAGGGCCTCTGCCTGGGGTAGAGTTGAAGTCTTGGAATCAAGAAAGATTCCTTTAAAGGGATACGGCAAATAACCTAGAATTTAACTAAGTCTTGCCTGTCACACAGGGGCTACCGCTTGCTTTCACATAAGCTTGCTGAAGGAGCTGTCTCAACAGATCCCTAGTAGCAACACCCTGTTTAGATAGGTATCCGGGCATACATAGGTAGAGTGGCGCCCAAGATGAACGGGGCTTTTACCAACTCAAGAAAGGGCACAAAACAACCGCGCAAAGTCTCATCATATAGGATTTTACAAAGAACGCAGAGCACTAGCGTGCAAACTTGTAACAGTGTGGATTTCAGAAAGTGCACAAAAGACTCCATGTGCACACTTACCATAACATGGATTTTAAATGCTGTTCTAAGGATGGGGCTCTCATGGCACTCTGATAGAGCAGCTCATAGATGGAATGGTGCATCTCAAAACAGTATGTTTGAGAGTAATCAACTCGATCTGTGGAAATAATGCTGGAGCGTTCTGGGAAAAAAAAAAAGAACTCAATCTCATGTGAGAGGAGAACTCTGAATTCAGAAAAAGAGTAGTGCATTCATAGGCGACCCTTTTTGGTAAAGGGGTGTGCTGCTAAACTACCACAAGAACCACCCAAATAGCCCCTCATTTTGAGGGAAGCGATGCTTGAAGAGTATAAATAAAGACACACTGGCTGAGTGGAGCCCAAAGAACCAAGGTCAAACAATCTCAAGAAAGGGAATGAAGCGGAGCGCATAACCCTTACCTTACAGAATTTCAGAAAGTGTGCAAAGTCTTGGGTGCAAACTTACCACTTACGTGGATTTTAGAAAGTGCATAAAGTGTTCAACGTGCATACTCACAACCATATGGTTTTCAGAAAGTACACAGAGTTTAATGTGTGTAGTTAAAGCTTCTTAAGCATCGCAGATGCTTAAACCGCATGGGAGAGGCAAGCTCAAATTTACAAACCTCTGGTGAGGGGAGCATCACCTGAAGCAGCATATACAACAAGATTTCCGCAACTGCCAACTCCACTTCCCACTTGATGCGTCAGCAACAAGGAATATCCAAGTGACCAGGAAGCCCCTCAGGGTGACCTGGCAGGACATCCATGAAATTCCTTGCAGTGCCATGCCGTGCCGGCCCTGATGATCAAGAAGGCTCACACAGGAACCTGTGATCTGACCGCCTGATACCGGAAACATGAAGCCGGAATCAGGGCTATCATACCGGCTGGACATAATGCCAACGAGTCTTTAGTAAACACTGTATTTGAGCACTGCAAAGAAACTCACAAAGGATTAGTACACACATAACCACCAGCAATTTGATACATATATAAGTTTATACAGAATGGATCATATTGACCCACCCTGGTTCCTGCGCTGCTCAAGGGGCGACTCCCTTTAGTCCGGACCATCAGTAAGGTGATTATTATGAACATAGAACCAACCAAAAAATCATAGGTCCAGCATAGGAGATTGTTATGCAAGAAGTTCCCACCAAACCTCGGTCAGGTGGAGAGCTGGTGGTTACAGGGGAATTAGGAAGGGGAGGATAAGGGCAGATGTAAAAACCCTCAAAGGGAATGAGTAGATACTTAAGTATCACTCTGATTCGGATGAGAACGCAGATGCCTTGTCTGGATCACATCCCTTAGGTCTAGCCTACCTCCCTGTGACCCACAATTCCTTTTACCCCTAGCAGCAGGTGGGGGAGGAGCGTGAGTTGTGACACTAGCCTTCTGCGGCCATCTCTGTTTCTCAGATTGAGACAGACCAGGACCCCCATGTTATTCAGGCTCAGACCTGGACCTTCATGGAATGAAGGATTTGAAGGCAGCTGAGCGCGCCTTCGCCTCCCTGAACTTTTCGACAACTGTCTCAACGGAGGTACCAAAAAGTTTGGAAGGCGAAACCTGAGCATTGAGAAGAAAGCCTTTTCCTTTTTCCCGCTGTCTGCCAGGTTCACCCACAGATGTCTCTCTGTTACCACCATGGCCGCCACAGACCTGCCCATGGCGGAGGCGGCCTGCTTGGTATCCAGGTCTTTTAGCAGATCAGCCTGATATGTTTGAAGCACCACCATCGTGTGCTCGAGCTCATTCTCCTCCGTGCCTCAGCAGCGGCGGGTCCTGAACCGCGGGAAGCAGATAGCTGCTCCTTTTTCCTCGAAAAGAGAGACGAACAAGAGCGGAGCTTTTTCATTGAAAAACGCTCACAATGCACGCAGATTCCCCCCTCAAAGACATTGTGTGCATGCTCTTCACCCAAACAATTGACACAAAGATTGTTTGTGTCATCGCATGTCAAATAACGCAGGCATGGATGCACACACTGTCTAAAGACTTTGCTAGTAGTCGCCATGATAGACAGAGAAAAATCTCTTCCACCAGTTCTTTCAGATGCATGCTTCAAACAGAACAGTCAGTGAAGATGAAGAAGAGAATTACATGTTCTCCCGGTGTCTATTTATCCATAGTTGCTCCAGTAGTGATGTGAGGGGCTGTCGCCGGCCAACTCATTGGTGTTTTTTCAATGTATGCTTCAGACACGGGTCACAATGAGGTGTTCCCCATAGCAACCCCTAGAGGACGCAGTTCGAAGTTCCCTTGAAAGGGAACTGTTTTTATGTCTAGATGTTCTAGTGCCCAGAGATCTGTAGCATCTGCCTGAGGGAAGAAATGCAAAAAGGTTATGTCCGGGATGAAAGGGTTCTGTGATGATGTCACATGTTTGTTTCCTGCAAAGGGGTTTCTCCTGAAGACCATGATCATCTCCACAGTTTGGAACGTGTTCAGCTCCAGGTTGTTATGACCAGACAGCCAGCCACTCGACCTCTTGTCTGTAAGAAGACTTGTCTCCATCCTTAATGAGGCCAATGACTGTGGTGTCGTCTGCAAACTTCAGGAGCTTGACAGAGGGGTCTTTAGAGTTGCAGTCATTTGTGTAGAAGGAGAAGAGCAGTGGGGAGAGAACAGAGCACTGAGGAGCTCCGGTGCTGATGGTGCAGGTGTTTGATAAGTTTTCCCAACCTCACTAGCTGCTGCCTGTCTGTCAGAAAGCTGGTGATCCACTGACAGATAGAGGTGAGCACAGAGAGCCGTGTGAGTTTATTCTTAAGGGTGTCCGAGATGGTGTCCACAAACAAGATCCTTGCATAAATCCCCGGTTTGTCCAGATTTTGGAGGATGTAGTGCAATCCTATACTGACTGCATCATCCACAAACCTTTTTGCTCGGTAAGCAAACTGCAGGGGGTCCAGCAAGGGTCCAGTAATGTCCTTCAAGTAGGCCAACATCAGTCTCTCAAATGACTTCATGAACACAGATGTTAAAGCAACAGGTCTGTAGTCATTAAGTCCTGTGATTTTTGGTTTCTTGTGTAAAGGGATGATGGTGGCGTGTTTTTATGCAGGAGGGGACTTTGCAAAGCTCCAGGGATCTGTTGAAGACCAGTGTAAAGATAAATGACAGCTGGACAGCACAGGCTTTGAGGCAGGCTGGATAGACACCGTCTGGGCCTTTGGCTTTCCTTATCTTCTGCTTCCTGAAGACTTCGCACACATCCTCATCACAGATCTTGAGTACAGGCTGAGAAACAGTAGGGGGAGGGAGGGGCAGGGGATTGATGGCTGTGCTGTGAGACGGTCAGAGCGGGTGTGGGGTGTCAGACCAAGCTTTTGCTTTTCAAACCTGCAGTAAACTCATTCAGTTCTTCAGACAGTTGTTGATTGGCCTCAGTGCTGGGTGAGTCATTACTTGAAAGCTTTTTTATTTTTTTAGCTTTTCAGAGTAGTTTAACTTTGCCACTCTTATCTCCCTATGACAAATCTAAATCTTATTTCTCACAATTGTGAGTTTATTTTTCATAATTGCAAACTTAAAACCAAAAGATGAAATCAAAATCAAAGTGTCTTCATTACTGGTAACATGGCTTTAATAATCTTATTCTTCAAAATTGTGACTGTATATCTCATAAATGACAACTTTATCTCACATAATGTGACTTTATAACTCACAATTGCAATGTTATATCTCACAAATGTGACTTAATCTAAAAAAAATGTTACTTTAGAACTTACAATGACTTTATAGCTCACAATTGTAACTATTTTGCAACAATAATGCAGTTTTTCTTCGTTCTTTCATATTCCAGTTTCACTCCATTCCTGCACCATTTCTTTGTTTGCCCCATGCCAAGGTCTATAGAATGTTGGAAGATTTACATGCTTGGGTGGGGTTTCAGAAATAAACTTTAATAGAGTTCTCACTAAGTGCCTCAGTGGCAGTAAAATGCATCCGGCTCATAAGGCCTTTTTGTTAAACCACTTACATTATAAAATCTTTTTTTGTCCCAACAATTTAGCGAGTTTGTACTTTCGCCGTCCCGGGAGCACAATGAATCACAGCACTTTATGACTTACTGGCCCAGACTATATATCCGGATCAATTTTCATGGAAGTGCCGGAGAGATTAGTAATGATGTGTAGTGCAAGTCTATTGTGGAGATTTAATTCATCAGTCATAGATCTGGAATATCCCAAAGACTTTACGGGATTTAACAAGATCTGTGCATTTTGGCTGGATTTTTATTTGTTAAGTGTCTTAGTTTGAGGGGATTATGCTGCATACTTTATATAGCTATGCTGTTATCATGAATAATAAAGCAACACCCACACTATGTGTGTCCACCTTTGGTTGGTAGTACACGTGGACACGAAGATGAATGTTACTGGCAGTCTTTAATAAATCCACAGATAGGTATATCCAAACAGAGAGAAGGCTTACACCACACGCAACATAGATGAGACCCAACAGCAATGAACAGACACCAACGAACTTAAACAGACAAGGCAAACCAGGCTAATGTCCCTAGCGTCTCCACTAATTTCTATACTTTGTTAAGCCAAATTCAGTTTAAAAACAAAAGTCCATGTGCAACACATAAGGATCAACTAGATACTTTAATGAAATAATATTATATTATAAAAGATTCTGTATTTTTTTCTGCCAAATTTAGTATTACATGTGAAATCCTGCATATTGGCTACTAGAGAAACTGAATCATTTAACCAACAACCTAGATATAAAACAGATTAAATGCCTGTATCTGAACCAGGGCTTCTAGAGCTAGTTTAGTGGCCTGGTTTGTGATGAATTTCAAACTTCTCTATAATAAGCAGCAGAGACGAAGGACTCAAGTATCCCCAGACCCCAGCGCCTGCAGAACTAATGTGCAGCGGTGGGTGGCCAGTGCCAGACTAATGTGACGGACTCCGAGTGGCTGATTTACATGCTCACACAGCGGGATGTGAGATTTGAGCCTCAGGCGATGAGCTTCCATCAGCAGGGGATCCACAGAAGAGGGTCTATACATTAAGAACACCCCCATATCCTCGCTTTAAGAGGAATAATGACTGATCTGAACAATACTAGCTCAGGTTTCCGGATTGGACTCCATGAGCTGGTACTCAAAACAGCCATGTGAGATCTGCTTATCTATTATGCATGCACGATTATGAGTCAGTGAGGGGAGCAGAAATGAATGACGAAATATTTCAAGCAGTTCATACAGACATGAGGCAGTTATAAATGAATAGCAAAATATGTTGCTAATTATCTCTGGCTTTAGTATTCTCATTAGCACATAAGCTTGTAAATGCATTCTGAATTTGGGCATAATATCAATTGTTAAATTATTTATTGTATCAGTTTTATATATGCATGAGGTCAAAGTTTGAACTTTGCATCTCATCGAGCCACATTTAATATCAGGAGATGCCTGTGTTATCCAAAAAGCCATGGATTGCATCTAATTCCAGACTGTGAATCAAAATCCAGGATTAAAATGCCCATAGGACACTCAAACCAATTCACAACATGAAAATCTGATCCTTTCTATGACTTACTAACCACATGATTTATTTTGAAGAAGTAATGTCAAAACTCCTCTGGGAAAATATGGCACTAGGGTAGAAGAACATTGTGTTTGAAGTTGAGTTGAAAATTAAATAATAAAATAAAATAAACCATCATAATATTAACTATTTTACACTGTGATACTAAAAATCTAAATCAGTTGCTGACTTAAAGTTTAGTATCATCAAATTAACTATACATTTCAACATAAGTCATATAAAACTTTCATAAAATATTGAAAGTTGAAATTAGTTGTGAGTATGGGGAGGAAAAAAAGGTGCCATGGATTGATCATATTATTATTTAGGTTTTTTTAATTTATTTATTTTTTTTTATAATTGTTTTATTTTATTTTTACAATGTACTCTTGGTCTGTGAATTATATTTGTCTGGCTTTTTTCCCAAAACACTTTGTACAGAAACCATGGGTTTTGAAAAGACACTATAAAAATGAATGAATGAATGAATGAATGAATGAATGAATGAATGAATGAATGAATGAATAAATAAATAAATATTTTTATTAGTAGTAGTAGTAGTAGTAGTATCGTTTATTTTCTACAAACTTGTGGTTATGTGGCTAGGTGGTTGCTTACTGTCACAAGGCCAACCAACCAATCAATCAATCAATCAATCAATCAATCAACAAATCAATCAATCAATTAATCAATCAATCCACCCTCCTTCGGTTTCAATTGTGGGTTTCTTTTTTCCTATTTGATCATACAGAAGACAAAAACTTCTTCAAAAACTAATCACAAAGAAAAATTGAAGCAAACATATATAGGGCTTCACTTTAAATGGTTAAACTGTAATTGGAAATATAATGTAAACATAAAGTCTGAGCCAATATCAGTGGAGTGTGTGTATGCAATTCCGTTGATACAGCCCTTCATTATAAGAAGGGCCAATATCTCACTGTGAGACGAACTGAAGTAAATTAAAATCCAGGCCGTCTGCATTTTCATTATTCATATTGAAAATTCATAATGTCAGTCTAATTTATTGTGCTGTAAATAATGCAATTGTTTGCATTTGTGTGTGAAGAAAATGAAACACTAAATATATGTAGAAAAAATAAATAAATGATATACGTGTGTGTATGAGGTGTGTGTGTGTGTGTGTGTGTGGCTTTGGAGAGTGACCAAATGAAACGTTAAATATAATCATATTTGCGTCCAGTATACCATTAAAGAAGAGGAGTAATGTAGTACATTTCTTTTATTCACCCTTATGTTCTCATCAACAATAAGCACAAGTGAATATAAAGGCTTTGTGGAATATGAATACAATAATTAGGCATGACATTGTCAGCACACAATGTTTATTCAGATGCTCGACAGAGATAGAACGTGTCAAGGATGTGTCAACTGACTTGACAAAGTGCCTGTTATTGAGTGCAAAATTTCATTTTTTTCTCTGTTTTCTATGTAAAGCTTTTAGCTCTGATCGAAGACTAAGAGCATGTGGTGTGGCAGAATGTTTTGAGCTTTTGGGCTTTGATGAGTCGTATAGACATTTTAAACCGTAGTAGAATTGCTTTTTTACACTGAGCAGGTGCATTTGGGGCATCTATCAAATTCAATTTCAGTTAAAAATAATTTTGAGTTACAGTTTTTTATGGTTTGAATTGAAACTACTACTCAATGTCAGTGAATGAATCAGTACATATTACATAAATATGAACATAAATACATACATTTTTAAAATATAACTTATAATAACATTCAGAAACTGTATACAGACTACTTTTTTTACTTCAATTGTTGTACTACTTATAGGAGTGGCTGGATTACAAACGCTGTCTTTTGTATTATGGGGAAAAATAGGTAATTTATAATTTTTCTGTACTAAAGTCATTCACACCAGCATAACAACATATCATCTCAAGCCTAACCCAAAAGATGCGACACATCTCTGGATGTTCAGCATCACACAAATTGAAGAGGGAAGCAAGCGTAAAGTATCACAAAGACCTAGTGTGGTCTGGTGCACAAGATAAATTAGAACTTTTTATTGTTCACATTCTAAGAAAAAGTAAAGATTCTCTTAACATATGTTGACAGAAGTTCAGCACAAGGTTCAGAGTGCAAAAGCTACTAAAAAAGTGATTTTGGTCATTTTTATTCTCAAAAAAAATGTTTAATTAGCCATATAAGTAGCCTAAAACTTCAACCTTTACTCAAGGCCATCCAGGATGTAGATGTGGATGTGTAATGAATGGTTGCCATCATCTCTTCTGAATTAGGAGAGAAATATGCACAGATTAATCATAGTTTGCAAGCAAAAACAGTTCAAAACAAATACTTGGGTGGATTTTGATGTGAGAGAACAGCAGGGGATGGACTTTTTCAATGGAGGAAGCGTTACTATGGATTATATGATCATATTGGCTAGAAACAATGGTTTAAAGTAAAAATAAATAAATAATAATAATAAATGAATAAAAAAAACCTTAATCATGGATTTGTTTCTCACAAAGACAAAACTGTCACTTTAGATGTTAAGTGATGGACTGGAGTGGTATGGATTACTGTGATGTTTTTATCAGCTGTTTGAATTCTGACAGCACCCATTCACTGCAGAGCATCCATTGATGAGCAAGCGATGGAATGCTAAACTTCCCCAAATATGTTTTTTTTGATGAAAAAACAAACTCATCTACATCTTGGATGACCTGAGGTTGAGTACATTTCCAGCAAATTTTTGGGTTGAGCTATTCCTCTAAGTATTAACCATCACGACGACAAGTTACACATGGACAAATACAACTCACATTTTCTAGCCTCAACAGCTGCATTAAACAATGTCATTCTAACTACATCAGCAGAGATTATGCAAATTTGCACATTATCATACAAATAAAACACAGCAGTGACGTGGCATGACCCTCCACCTTCAAAAGAGCACACAGAGCACTGACTCCCACACCCAGACGTCTACAGGGAGTAAGGGTATTGATAAAGGGGCATGAATATGTTTGAGAGTCATAAATCCAATAGACTGGGAGCTCTCGAGACCTGCGGAGCCTGTAAATCTAATGATGGATGCACCGAGAGCGTTTTCACTCCCTTCAGCCCCTGAGTCAGCAGCTGCTCAGCCTCACAAGGCAAATGCGAACAAGAGCGGGACATACATCAAAACTAAGGTCACCCCGTGTGACTGAAGCACTCCATGTCATCTCAAGCGAGACGGCCTCAGACTCTGGAAAGAGCCGGTGGGCTCTTGAGAGGTGGATGGCACAGGCAAATCAGCCTGTGAAAGACGCCCCTGGGATTTTAGGACCAAATTTCAGGTGGAGAGAGAAAAGGAAGAGAGAGAAACAATGTTCAAAACCTAGTGAACCGCTCACTTAAACTGCTTTTTAAAGCTGCTGTAAGCAACGTTAGACATTCTGGAATTACCACACTTAGCCAATCAATTAGATACATTCTCTCTTTCCAAAACCCCAAATGAAAAATTTACTTTTAACAACTGAAGCTGAAAAAAGTATTTAGCTACTGTACAATGACCTGCTTAAACTATCATACACTTTCATCTTCCCATTTGCAGGAATGCACAAGATGATAACTGGCTAAATAAGATATCTAAGGGATCTAAATTTCGTTTCACGAAATTCTAAGGCAGCATCGGATATCTTTGCTGCAAAGAAAATCCTTGCATGGATTCTGTCAAGAAATGAGATTGGGTTCACAAGGATGAGACGATAACATTTTTGCACAGAAATCCTCAATGATGAAATACATGAAAATTGTTTTCAGGTGCATTCTGTTTTAACTTATCATCTTGTAATAAATTCAGTTCTACTGAGTATGAATGATCATTGTAGTAAAAGACGACAATATACAAGCACTCTATATACTCTATATTTTCAAATACATTACATTAGCACATAAAATTACAAAAACTTGAAAAAATTTTTTTTACAAATAAAACAACAAATGGAAAACATTGAAAATTTTAATTCAGATTGAATATAAATATTAGATTACTGAATGATAACTGAAAAAAAGCCTATTGAAATTAATAATAATAAATAATTAATAATAATAAAAAAGTTAATTAAAGCTATAGAGCTATTTTAAAAAAGGGAAAATGACAAAAAGCATATAAGAAAATGTCTAAAACTAAAACTTAAAATTAAAAAGATAACTGAAAATATGAAAAAAGCTAATTAAAAAAAAATACTATAACAGTATAATAATACAAAAATAACACTGCAAATCTCTATTAAATCATTTGACAAGAAGCATTAATAAAATAACTTCTTTGACAAAAAATGAAAGGATGCAAAGCATTGTCCATGCAGAAATAAATGCATTGTGATGAACTTAACAAGAGATAGCTAAAAAATAGCTCCATCCAATTAAAATTGACTATTTTAGTTCTGTACACTACAAACTTTATGCTTAGTAGAATGTTAGTTAAGCAACAAGCATATCACAGTACTCTCTTGGAATACGAGTCATTATCTTGTGCAAAGCACCATTTAGCATGCCGAATATCTAAACAGAAGACAGCTTCCTAAATACAGGAAGGCAGCTCACTATGGTGTAGAACAGCGCTACGGAGTCAGTGGCAGGGTGTCAGAGAGAGTGTATGGAATTGAGTTGGACAGAGGGCTGACATTAACGATGTAATTAACACAGATAACCACAAGCTTTGCTTTGGAGAACCGCACGTTGTTTGTTGAAGCCCAGGCTTCTACTCGGGAGCTAAAAATATCCTCAGCAGCAGGGTAGAAGGGACATACAGTATGTCAGAGCAATGAAGCCACGCTCCTGCTTGCCGTCTGAGGTCCCACATGTCAACTCATGCCTGCTTCACAGACGGGATGTGTGACTGAGTGAATCAGACAATGAGAGTCATGAGTCAGGCAGAACTCGTCAGACGCTGCACAGATGCATGGCAAAGCTCTCCTGAAATATCACAAAGACAAGCCACGACCAAATATTCTCAGATGCATCCAGAACAGTCAAATAAACATGCAGTTGATTCCAACAGACATACAGTACACATAGGCTACATTGACTTTTATGGTTCAATGAATCCGTGGAACCATTCCACCGCACAAAGGTTCTTATAGTGAAAAAAAGGTTTATATATATATATATATATATATATTTATTTATTTATTTATTTATTTATTTATTTATTTATTGAAGACCAGGTCCAGTATGACTAATATGGCTAATGAATTTTATGTGTTAGGCTACATTTGTCTGTCTCACTCAAATGTGATACTAATGAAATGTATTTTCTTTTATTGAAATATATGTAAAGCAAGATATATATTTTGAATGGATTAAAAATCTTTGTATTTTTTTAAATATATATAAAAAAAAGAAAAAAAGCCAAAAGTATATATTTGAAGAAAATATAAATACTTTTTTTTTTTTGCTACTGTATATGGTGCTTGCTATATGGTTGATGCTATATGATTTAATTCACATACAATTACATTTTATTTACAATCTATACAAGTTTTGATTTTATGAGGGACTGTGCATTTGTTGAATTTGAACTCAATGTACAATTGAACCAATTTCCTTCTCATTACCAAACTGAGACGAGATTTTTTATGAAACGCTGAATTAGGACACTGCTGACAAAGTTCACAAGTTCAGAACTGTTTTTAAAACTTCTGTTCTGCAACCTACAGGCTTTCAAAGTATGTTGAACTTGAATTCCCCAAGACCAATAAAAAGTCTGCTTTTTTTCATGAAATGACCTCTTTAATAATACTGACATTAATATTTCTAGGAAAACTGGGTCAGGGATTGTTTTTGTGGCCGTTCTGTGCTAGAATATAACTCTGTTCCCCTGCTGGTAGTGTAGGCTGACCTTTTCCTTCCCTGATCATTAGATACATTTACTTACACTGGGTCACTAGTGCTTGAGCAGCGTGAGACATGGCTTAATGTAGCCAGCTGGCAATGCAGCATTAGACAAATGGTACCAAGCAAAGAAGCATGAACTAGACTGCTCTTTTGAACATTTAAAATAATCTGAGAAAACAAATACGTGCCATTTAAATGACAGTGATGGATGAAATTGTTTTCTCTATAATGAGGCCATAATGTGTATTAGCTATGTGTTGTAGAGTGTATTTGATCTCCATGTGCTCAGCGTGTCTACTCCTTCAATGTGCTTTGTGTTCACTTAAAGGTCACGTTTTTCGTGTTTTTTTGAAGCTTTGATTGTGTTTACAGTGTGCAATATAACATGTGTTCATGTTTCGCGTGTAAAAAAACTGTATTTTTCACACAATTCACTTATCTGTATACCCCTGTTTTCACTGTCATAAAAACGGGCTGATGACTTCCTTGTTCTATAAAGTCCCTCCTTCAGAAATACGTAACGGGTTCTGATTGTGTCAGCGGTTCCTGTGTTGTGATTCGACAGCAGCTGAGCGCACGCTGCCCTCCTGGAAACACGGTTGGGCTAGTTTTGGACTAGTTTTGAGAAGCAAGTGGGCAGGATTTGTTTTGAAAACCTGGCAATCCTGATCTGAACGCACATGCTGGAGATGTACTTCTAATCACAGAACGCCTTTACTGACGAGATGCGCATGAAAATCGCATTAGATTTTTTTGCACAGCCCTAACATCTAGTTAACAAAGCTAAACAGCGTTGCCCTTTGTGTAATAAGTTACAGAAACTGTTAAACTCACCAACTTAAATAATAAAATACACTTACTGGTTGTGGCCCATAAACAACGCCTTCTCCAGACAAAGAGGGAACTGCTCCATCTTTCAAGAATAATCTTTGTGCGAATCCGGCATTAAACTGATTGAGATTGAGGAAGCTGTCCTCAGCAAAATGTGCTGCACATAGTTTTACATGTGGATTATAATTGTCGGGAACCAAGTAAAAAAAAAAATTAACCATTGATCTCCAAGTACAGCGTCCCTGGGAAGCCCAAACAAAGGTGATTGGACTCCGAGATGAAAATAACAGCGTTTCGACGACATGGCGACAAACGCACTCTTCAAACGCAACTCTTCCTCCTTCTCCGTGCGAGCGCAGCAAGACCACGCCTCCTTTTTTGTGTATTCCTGTGGGCGGAGATTAGTCAAAAACCGGTTTTAGTGATGTCATTACTGCAGGAAGTAGAGGGATGTAGTCCAAACTGGACGTTCGATGTAGGCGAATTCTGTTAAATAAAATATCTCGTTTGGCATTGAACTTTGAGCTTTAGAATTTTACAGATATTATTACTATTACTGTTATTATTATACTATATTATACTATATAATATTATACTATGTTATACTATATAATATCTACTATATTAAAACATTACACACTTACTAAAGTTTGAAACATGGGATCATGAAGAACGGGACCTTTAATGAAAAGATGCCATTATTGCTGGTTTATTTATTTTTTTAACTCTTTGATCCATCCATTAGTGTGACTGAAGAATGGAGAAATGGTCATTTCTAAATTAACTTTTTAAGAGAAAAGCTTCATGTTTGTATGAAACAAATCCATCAAGACATTTTAACTTCAAAATATGAGTTCTCTATCCGTAATATTGCTTCCTCCAGTTAAAAAATTGTGAATCAGAAGAGAAATGTGGACAAATCAAGCACCGTTTACAAGCCAAATGTTTACTGCATGTAAACAGTTCTACACTCTTCAGTTCTAAAACAGTTCTAAACAATTATGTGCGTGGATTTTGATGGGAGAGGACAACAAGAGATTGACTTTTTTACTCTAGGAAGTGTTATTATGGAAAGTCATTTGATGCCATTTTAAGTTTCCCTTTCTATTTGGAGTGTTACAAGCTGTTCGTGAATAGATACGATACCTAAAGTTGCAAAGACTATAGTCTCAAACCCAAAGAGATAATCTTTATAAAAGTTAATACTTGTCTACGCCCTCCTAAAACACTTCGTTAAACACGCCCCCATAATGTCTATGTCACGATATGGGAAGATTTGCATAACACCGCCCAAATGTTCACTCAAAGCAAAAAGGCGTAACTTTGATTCTCGCTGTAGTATTGTTGCTGCTGCCTCCTCCACCCTGCCATGTCATGGTTTGACCTTCCAGAAGAGGACACGACTAGAAATCAGTGGTTAAGTTGGATTTATAATACTGTTCCAGAACAGTTCATCCCAAATATTCAGTTGTGTGCAGCACATTTTACGGAAGACCAGGACTGTTTACTGGGAGAGTAGCCTGCAATGCAGGTGTTCTGACAAATAATGTCAACAGACTGTAAGTAAGTTTTCATATAAAATAAAAGTGCCACTGATGATTCAAATGCGAGTTTTGAGCAGTGTACAGCAGAGGTTGTAGTTTGTGGTTTCTCCGATCACAAATGCAGACATGGTTTTATGTTTACGCAGCAGGATGCAACGCAACACATAAAAAGACAGTATAAGTCATTATAATAAGAAATGATGTCCCCACTGGATGCTGCAAAATGCCTTGTTTGTAATGGGTTTTGTTGGTTTTGTCTCATCGCACCAGGACACGGCATCACAGTATGGTAAGGGACGTAAACTTTCTGTCACAGACTTGAGGTATTCGGGCCAATCGCAACATACTGGATAGCTGGCCAATCAGAGCACACCTTGCTTTTCAGAACGACGAGCTTTGTAAAAATCAATGTGTCTCAGAAAGGCAGGGCATAGAGGAGATACAATAATGTATATGAAAAATAATGTGTTTTTTTTTAACCCTAAACCGCATAAATAATTTCATTACACCAAATACACCAAATATTGTTGTTTTATAACAACGTCATATGACCCATATATGGTTAAAATGCCTAAATGATGGATAAGTTTAACAGAAACACACAACCTTTCAGTTCACAAGAGGTTAACTGATGGACTGGAGTGGTGTGGCCTACTGTTTCAATCAGCTCTTTAGACTGTCATTCTGATGGCAAACATGTTTTTGAGTGAACTATTCCTTCAGCATGTTAGATAGTCAATATGAGTCAAATCTATATGTCTATATGCATTAACATATATTACAATTGTTTCTGTCTTTATTATTATTCAGTAAAGTGGGTGACTCATTCCCTAAGAGAATAATGAGCTCACTTTACATTCACTAATTTCATAATAGGTCATCTAAGAATAGAACAGACTGGGAGATACTTCAGGAAAGTAAGATACTTCCAATGCACTTCAATGCCGTTCCTTTGGGATTTAACAAGGTGGAAGATCTTCTAAAGTATGAAGAGAAAACAGCACTTCTCATTAATCATGAAACACAAAAATAGCCACTTTTATCTATTAAGTGTAGATAATTTTATATATATATATTGCTGTTTGTTCTCTGTGATAACATCAAGACCAGGGTTACCTTATTTAATTTGGTATCTTTAGCCACGCATGGTTTAGTTGCTTTATTTAGAGTAAATGAAGCCAAACTCCATGGGGAACTGCTATATGAGTTAGCTGCCTGTCTTTTACAAGTCCTTCAGTACACTGTGCAGTAAGTGCATAACAATATCAAAATTTGAATCTATCTACACTCAATAAGAAAGAAAAATATAATTAATCATATGATCTGTCACCATACAAAACATATTGGACTCATTTCTCAGTTTATCATGGTTGCGTAATTAGTTGCCTTTTAGTACTGATTCAAAATCCGAATAATGATCATTGTGGTTAAATTGTGTCTGGTTTTCATATGCATTTTAGGCTTGTTTTTATAATGTATATGTTAATGACCTTTTAAAAACGTCTGTGTGTGTGTCTGTAAATCATTCCTGTGATGCAAACCAGCATATCTCCAGTCTTCAATGTCACATGATCCTTCAGAAATAATTCTAATATACTGATTTGCTGCTGAAGAAACAATTCTTATCCTCCTCCTCCTTCTTCTTCTTCTTATAATTATTATTATTGTTGTTGTTGAAAACAATGCTACTTAATATTTTTTTGGAAACGGTGATACATTTTTATTTATTTACTTATTCTTTGATGAATAGAAAGTTCAAAAACATGAATTTGAAATAGAAATCTTCTCATAAACCTATAAAGAATATATGAATTATTTTAAGTCCTAGAATCGACAATTCAAAATTACAAGATTGCGTCTCAAAAAACAAAAACAAAAAAAGGATAGATATGGCGAGATATAAACTTTACGTATAGTAAGTAAGACTAATAATGAGACCAAACTGTTATATATGCAACCTTTTTTTTCTTCTAAGATATATAAATACAAACTCAGAAATGAGAGAACAATTCAGAACTGTGAGATAAAAATGAGCAATTATTTGTTTATTTATTTATTTATTTAGCTATCCATCCCATGACAGAACGAATCTTCCATATTCAACAGCTTATCTATGCAGCGTAAATGATTCAAACTAGGAAGTTCCCGTCAGGCTTTAGGCACAAGTTAAGATTCACTGCTGACTTGTATGACTAAAAGGGCTCAATTCTGGCAGACACGAAGATTTCTCATCCCTGATTAACTGCACCCGGTCCACTTCCATCAGCGCCGCAGGCCACCAGCTAATGAGTGATCTGGCACAGGCCTGTCTCATTATAGAATAGGCAAATAAACCTGTTGATGAGCAGATATGTGGCAGATGTGGCAGATTCGGAGGGAACATGGGTCTTCTGAGGGCACCAAAGTTGGCTGGCATTGAAACAAGGGTAATGAGATGCAAATCAAAATGCTAAACATTGGCTTGTCACGTCTGCATTTGTGAATAATTGACCAGACCCCAGCGTTTAGTTATTAATTTTGTTAATTAAAGCATAGGAGTCACTACAGACATATTTTACAGAGTGCGTTGGGCGATGGGGATGCCCTCGAGATAAAATAAGGGGAAAATAATGCATACATAAAAAAAAAAAGGGTTTCTTTCAGGGATGTGCTTAACATTCTGTCCATTTATATTAGCAACCTGACCTCATTTGTTTTCAATGAGAGCTGCAGTCTTCCAGCAAATGGATGTGGATGTGTTTAAAAACTAAACAAACTTACAAAATGCTTATTTTTAATATCAAAACATTATTTGTTAGCATATGTACAACTATCTTAGCAGTATCGACATTCATACTCTTAACTAAGACAATCAGAACTCGGATCATCTACTAGTGATCAAGCATTTAATGGACTGGCCATATGCAGAGACAGAAGTAAGGACAAGGGTCATTAAGACTTGTTTACTGATTATTTTTTTTGCTTAAAAACAGAGAAAGAAAGAATCTGCCAATGGGGCCTTGTTTTCCTTTGAATTAAGTCTTCGTTTCATACACCATTGGCAAAATTTAAAAAAAAAAAAAAAAAAAAAGGAACAAGAAAAAAAAAACATTTTTCAGCAAACAAAAAAAAAAGGCCTACATATCACAATTAATTTTGCTTCTCAAGTAAATATATTCTTTGTGTAAGTAAAACACAAACTTAAAACATTTAAGAATTATTATTATTATATATATTTTTTTATTTTTATTTTTGTGAATATACTTGTGGTCTAAGATTTCTGCACAGTTGTGTATATTTAAATAGAAAACTTATGTTAATTTATAGTAATATTTTACAATATTACTTTTTTTACTGGATTTCTAATCAAATAATTCAGCCTTGGTGAATAATAATAATACTAATAATAATAATTATTATTATTATAAATCATTAAATCTGACAAAACGATATCCTCAGTTGAAAAAATTTATTTGCGAAAGCAAACATGACACACACACACTCTGGCTGATTATGGCTACCTTTCGGACAGTAATGAGTTATGAATGCTAGTGTGAAGGTTAAATCATCTTATAACAACAGATGGAGATGATTTGTCTCTTTTGTGATGAGAGTCAATAAAAAGGCACATCAGTGCAGTCTTAAATTTATTCAACATGCTACAGTTAGTACAAAATTAATTACTCACAAATTCCTGTTATTGCTAATAGCATTAGATTATTATTATTTTTTTTTCTGGTTTAATCATTTATAAAAAAATAAAAAAAATAAAATAATAAATAAATAAATATATATATATATATATATATATATATTAGTACAGACCAAAAGTTTGGACACACCTTCTCATTCAAAGAGTTTTCTTTATTTTCATGACTAATAAATAAAATTGTAGAGTCACACTGAAGGCATCAAGGGCAATTTGACCAAGAAGGAGAGTGATGGGGTGCTGCGCCAGATGACCTGGCCTCCACAGTCACCGGACCTGAACCCAATCGAGATGGTTTAGGGGTGAGCTGGACCGCAGACAGAAGGCAAAAGGGCCAACAAGTGCTAAACATCTCTCGGGGAACTCCTTCAAGACTGTTGGAAGACCATTTCAGGTGACTACCTCTTGAAGCTCATCAAGAGAATGCCAAGAGTGTGCAAAGCAGTAATCAAAGCAAAAGGTTGCCACTTTGAAGAACCTAGAATATGACATATTTTCAGTTGTTTCACACTTTTTTGTTATGTATATAATTCCATATATAATTCCACATGTGTTAATTCATAGTTTTGATGCCTTCAGTTTGCTACAATTTTCATAGTCATGAAAATAAAGAAAACTCTTTGAATGAGAAGGTGTGTCCAAACTTTTGGTCTGTACTGTAGGCTATATATATATAACACAGAGAAAATTGAGTCAGAGCCATTGCAAAGCAGTTAGCGTATATGTTGAGCCATAGTTTATGGCAGTTCCTGATCCTTTCAGAAGCAAATATAGCCTTTGCAAACACCACTAACAAGAGAATTAATGGTGGGAGAGAAAATGGAAAAAGTGTCTTAACACAGCTGTTTGACATTACAGCCCCATCAGTGTTTTTTTTGTTTTACAGTATTTTGCAGATTCAGCAGCAGGCGCACGAGGGAGTGAGTCAGCAAGACCGAGTCTCATAGAGGACAAATCTCAATATCTGTCACTGTTACGCCTCTTACTATCACTAACACACATCTGCTGTCCTCCTACAGCCAGACTGCACTTCACCTAACATCCCTTCGCAAAATATACCACCGTAACCAGTTTCCAAAAAAAAAAAAAACATTTTCCCTACTTTTAAGATACATCGATGCCTTTATATCCTATTCATTTCATTCAATTTAGTGTACAACATGATTTAATTAGTTCATTAGTTAATTTATTTCACTAATTGCTTTTAAAGAAGAAACTCCCCAACAAATCATAATGGGTCTACTCAGTACACATTTTCCATTTTGTTAAAAATCAAAAACATAATAAAATAAAACAAACAAATAATGAAATTTACATTTACAATCAAATAAATAAAATACAAATAATTCTACAAAAAGGTCAACATCAAGATGAAAATGAATTAAAAAAAAAATATATATATATACATTAAAATATTCCAGTCTACAAATAAAATGAAAACTTAACCCCAAAACAGGTCAATATCAGGACATAAATATGTCAAGTAAGCATGATAAAAATGTCAGTATGCATGATAGACACATCACACCTGCACCACAGCCAGTGTAGACAGCATGACATCATTGATTCTAACATACAGTACAGTGTTGCTTCACCACCTGTGTCTTTTTCAATTCCCACTTTTTGATGCAGGTTTCTGGGTTCTGCCTAAATAGACATCTTATTGAGATCTTATGTCTGGTCAGTACTCTCAGACCTGATCTTAACAAACACACAGATCCCCACTAGAGATGCACTGCTCACCAGACTTACTTGTCTTCTGTTATTTATTTATTTATTTATTTTGATGAGAGAAAAAAAAAAACATCCACCATCAAATTGGAGCTGATCAAATATTTCAGTACTGGCTAATGCAAATACATGTCAAACAGATATGAACAAACTTTCACTCAGTTACATTCTATCGTTGCTAAAATAATAATCAAATTTGATAGTATGAAGACACAGAGTGAAAATACCTACAGTTTTGAAGTTTGTTTTTTCAGATTGTTATGTATTTGAGAGAAATCTCTTACATTCACCAAGGCTACTTTTATCAGATTAAAATGCTGTGATAAAATGCTGCTATAATAAAAGCTATATTGAGAACTAATATTAAAATTTAAAATAACTGTATTATATTTAATTGTAATTTAAAATGTATTTATTTAAAGTGATGATTACTGAAGGTTCATGTGACACTGAAGACTGGACTAATGAAGTTGAAAATTTAATTTAAAATGAAGTTATTTTAAATTGTAATAATACTTCTCAGTTTGTACTGTTTTACTGTATTTTCATTCAAATAAATGCAACAATGAAGAGCGAACCACTTTCAAAAAATCTCCAACTTTTGACCAGTAAATAAATAAATAAATTAATACAGAATATAAATTTCCAATACACAAATTCAGTCAAACTGACCGGCTTCTTCAACAATTCTTCTACAATTTCTAGTAAATGAACACAAATTGTCATCTGATTGGTCATTTTACATGTCAGTCTGATGTGACGGTCTATGCAGATCATTGTTGGACAGAATAAGCTGTGGACCAAACATGAACTAAATTCATATACTTAATACCTAAGCTACTTAATGAAATAAATATACTTTGTTTCAAGCTTCTTTCCACAGTAAATTTAATCTCAGGCCACTGTCCATCAGCCATTGTTTGACCCGTCTCAGATATCAGTGCTTGACCTCTGATATCCCCTCTGGGAAATAAACCATGGCCTTGGTGTCAAAGGCATTTCACACTGAAGCTGTTTTCCACATTCCTAATGCTTAGATGAGAAAAAACATAAATAGAAAACAACAACAACAACAAAAAAACTTTAAATCACACTATCAGACACAGTCTAAGGCTAAGGCCACAATCTGTTCCTGAAAGCAAAAACTGTGCTAATCCTGTGATTTTCAGCATTAGCGCAGATCTCAAGATTCATAATGTTGACCATTTATGTCTCGCACTCATAATTCCCTGCCTGCATATTGCTCTCAGTGACGGCTGCATTAGAATTCAGATTTCATTAGGTCTTAAGGCAGATCTTCTCTGACTGAAATCTTTCCCATCTGGCACTGTGACACATGGCCACACACTTTTTCCTGTCTGTCTGTGTCTGTCTGTATTTATTTATTTATTTTTTTAAGTTATATTTATGGGTGTTTCCTGCCTTTATCTGGACAGGACACTAAAGATCTGACAGGAAAGCATTGGATGGAGAGAGAATGAGGCAGGATCAGCAAAGGACCTCAAGACAGGAATCGAATTCGGGTCACTGTGAGCACAGTTTAAATTTATTTCGATGTACTATGCTATTGGCACCAACATTTTTCCATTACTCTAAAAGAACAGTTCACCCAGAAATGAAAACTGGCTGAAAATGTACTCAAGCATCCAAAATGTAGATTGATCCAAGATGTCTAATTTGTTTCTTCATCAGTACAGATTTGGGGAAATGTAGAATTAAATAACTTGCTCTCCAATAAATCTTATGCAGTGAATGGATGCCATCGGAATTGTGACGTTTGGACTCTCATTCTGACGGCACCCATTCACTGCAGATGATCCATTGGTGAGCAAGTGATGTAATGCTCAGGATATGTTGAGGCACAGCTTGCTGGTGAATGGTCAGCTGTACAGAATAATGAAAATGTCCACCTGCAGATGATAAACTTCCAGCATCTACTTTGTATTGGCTAAATATTTTGTCAAGATTTACCACAAAGACAATGAATGTGATTCAAAAAAAGATGCTGATATTATGAATAACATTACCAACATATTTGGAAAAAATACACTTTGAATGCAGACTCGATCTTACTAATGTTTGAGAATATATACAGTTTTACAAAACAAACAGTCTTCAGATTGCATAATTTCTTGTAAAAAGTTCTAATTGACGCCAGATATCTGTGACAAAAAATCAGATGTGACAGACAGTGTCGAAAACAAAAGGGTTTTCAATCATCAAAACAATAAAAGTTTAATACATCTATTTCCCCCCTGCATATTAGAATGTGTCCTGTTTAATTTGTTTTTCTTAGCAAAAAACAAAAAACAAAAAAAAAGTCAAAAAACTACACTTATACTGTATTTAATTTACACACAAAAGCTTTTAAAATAAAAATTAAAAATTTTCTCCTTAAGCGCAATGAAGTCCATTTTGTCATTTCATATAAATTACAGTGATGTGTTGTACACCAGTATCAAATCATAAAGCAGTATGATCAACTACATCCAACTTTTTCAAAACATTCAGAGGTGCATGCATATTAATGATATCACCATAGTCCAATACTGATAGAAGAGTACTTTCTACCAACAGTTTTTGAGCAACAAAGGAGAATTTTTTTTTTAAACCAAAATAAAAACCAAACATTAGTTTCAATTTCTTTAAAAGACCATCGATATGAGAACTACAAGTCAGTTTATCATCGAGCCAGATACCAAGATATTTATACGATGAAAAACCCTTTCAATCTGCATATCATTTAAAGTTTGAATCATAAAATAATTTAATGATAATCTGGACCTTGTAAAAATAATGTATTTCGTTTTTTTTCTTTTTAGCATGTAACACTAATTGTAGGTTACCACGAGAAGTCTGAAATGAATTTAAAACTTTCTGTAGAGCAAGGCTCCTCAAATCTGGCCCACAAGATCCACTTTCCTGCAGAGTTTAGTTCTAACCCTAATCAAACACACCTGATCATGCTAATCAGTATCTTCAAGATCATTAAAAAATCACAGGTAGGTAAATTTGATCAGGGTTGGAGCTAAACTCAGCAGCGCATTAGCCCTCCAGGACAAGATTTGAGGAACCCTGCTGTAGAGAGTCCATTGTCACTTTTAAAGATGGAACCATCGTGTATATGATAGTATCATCTGCATAAAAGTTTACATTTGCCGACTCAACTCCTTTACCAAGTTCATTTATATAGATAGAGAATAAAATTGGTCCCAAAATTGATCCTTGAGGAACACCTGTCTTCACTATTAAAGGAGCAAAAACATTTTTATAATTATCTATGGACGCACATTGAGTCCTTCCGGTCAAATAATCAGAGAAGCACTTCAACACTGTATCACTAAAACCTACACATTTAAGCCTTTGTAACAAAGATCATGATTCACAGAATCAAATGCTTTTGATAAATCAATAAAAAGTGCAGCACATGATTTTTTTTATCATCCAATGCAGTTATTATATCATTGTTGACTGACATTCCAGCAATAATAGTACTACAGTATGTCCTTGTGTACAACATGACTGAGTTTGACATAAAATATTATCAGCTGACAAATAGTACTTTAACTGTTCATTTACCATAAATTCAAACACTTTAGCTGTAACAGACAATCTTGAAATAGGCTGATAATTATCCAATAGTGGAATCTGTACCCTTCAGTAATGGCTGAATAATTGCTGACTTCCAAGAACTTGGCATCATACCATTGTTTAAACTTAAATTAAAAATAGAAGCAATAGGTCTCGCTCTTAAGTCTGCAGATATTTTTAAAAAAGTAAGGCTCTATTTGAAGAATGCATCAATGCATTATACTAAACAAAACATTATACAGTTATCTTTATTTGGTGTGACTGGGCCTTTACACTGAGAAACACATGTGCCAAATCATAGTTTAAAGACACGTGTGGAGGGAAACGATCAAAGTCACTGTCGATCATATCGAGTAAGTTGTAGCACACAGAGGGATTCTTCAGGCTATTAATAGAAAATATGACTGGCCTTATTAGTGTTACGAACCATCACGCAGGTCTGGAAGAAGTCTTGCCTCTTCTTTATTAACCTGCGGACACTGAGCAGAAATGAGCCAGAACAGAAGTAAGGTGAGAGTGAGTGTTCTGTCTGCCTGGTAATTGCAGATGGCCCTTGATAAATGATCTCACGCAAATGTGAGTTCAAATAAAAGCTTCTTGGCAAAGGAAGTCTGTTTAATTAGCTGAACTTGCATTCAGGCTCATTATTATCCATCCAGCTACAAAAATATATTCTCTGTGAGGGGAAAAAATGGCATAATGATTTTGGTGGGAAATGTTACCGTCATTAGCTTGGTTTGAGATGGTTCGCTGCAGGGACCTTCTCTTCTCAACTTTAAGTTTCTGACCAAATGCACACTATGGCACCAATGTTGACTCACATTCGTCTGTGATCTTTGGCTCTGATTATCTGAGGTGAATGTCTGGTTCTGCTCAGCCTTCTCGTTTTGGCTTCAAACAACGATCTTTTGTTATTATGTGATCAAGGTTTGTGCTTTCATCTTCTCGGCTTTAATGGAGTAACTGTTGTGTGTTGAAGACCAGGAATGTTAGCTTTATCAGTTATTATATGGTCAAAAAGAGGCTTGCTATTGAGACATTAGTGCTATTTTTGCTTAAATACAGGTGCTGGTCATATAATTAGAATATCATAAAAAAAGTTGATTTATTTAACTAATTCCATTCAAAAAGTGAAACTTGTATATTATATTCGTTCATTACACACAGACTGATATATTTCAAATGTTTATTTCTTTTAATTTTGATGATTATAACTGACAACTAAGGAAAATCCCAAATTCAGTATCTTTAGATTTTTAGAAATCTTGGCCAACTAAGAAGTATGAAAATGAAAAGTATGAGCATGTACAGCACTCAATACTTGGTTGGGGCTCCTTTTGTCTGAATTACTGCAGCAATGCGGCGTGGCATGGATTCGACCAGTCTGTGGCACTGCTCAGGTGTTATGAGAGCCCAGGTTGCTCTGATAGTGGCCTTCAGCTCTTCTGCATTCTTGGGTCTGGCATATCGCATCTTCCTCTTCCCAGTACCCCATAGATTTTCTATGGGGTTAAGGTCAGGTGAGTTTGCTGGCCGATTAACCTGTTAGCCAGCACCAGAACGCGGGCGTCCTGAACGCCCCTAAACTCAGGGGGATACTATGGTCCTTAAACCAGGTACTGGACGCTTTGGCACTGTGTGGAAAATTAAATCTGCATCTCCATAAAGTTGGTCAGCAGCAGGAAGCATGAAGTGCTCTAAAACTTCTTGGTATACGGCTCTGTTGACCTCAGAAAACACAGTGGACCAACACCAGCAGATGACATGGCACCGCAAACCATCACTAACTGTGGAAACTTTACACTGGACCTCAAGCAACGTGGATTGTGTGCCTCTCCTCTCTTCCTCCATACTCTGGGACCCTAATTTCCAAAGGAAATGCACAATTTAGTTTCATCAGAGAACATAACTTTGGACCACTCAGCAGCAGTCCAGTCCTTTTTGAAGCGAGACGCTTCTGACGCTGTCTGTTGTTCAAGGTTGGCTTGACAAAAGGAATGCGACAGCTGAATCCCATGTCTTGCATATGTCTGTGCGTAGTGGTTCTTGAAGCACTGATTGTGTAGCCTACAGAACTAGACTGAGAGACCATTTAAAGGCATTGCAGGTGTTCTGAGTTAATTAGCTGATTATAGTGTGGCACCAGGTGTCTTCAATATTGAACCTTTTCACAATATTCTAATTTTCTGAGATACTGAATTTGGGATTTTCCTTAGTTGTCAGTTATAAACATCAAAATTAAAAGAAATAAACATTTGAAATATATCAGTCTTAATGTAATGAATGAATATAATATACAAGTTTCACTTTTTGAATGGAATTGGTGAAATCAACTTTTTGATGATATTCTAATTATATGACAAGCACCTGTATACTGCACTATAAATTTTGCATTTACAGAGGAAAACAGTACTCGCTTTCAGGCTTAATGGTATTATCAATTGTAACAAATTGGTTTCCCTTGAAATAGATACAAATTAGACAATAGTAAACATACAGAAAGAATATAGAGCTATAATATGTATGTGGATAACAGCTCCATTCATTTGACAAATCTAAGCACATTTGAGGCATTGTTGAGATCACTTCTGAAGCTCTAGAGTAACAATTACTGTGGTATTTGTCTCAGAAGAAAAATATAGGCTAATGTTTAAACTTTCTGTTCATTTAATTTCATTGTGTCTAGAAGCAACTAAAATTAATTGTTTATATTTTCTCTCTCATATGTTCTATAAATACAAAACCAATTCCAAAAAAGTTGGGACATTGTACAAGTTGTGAATAAAAACAGATTGCAATGATGTGGAAGTTTCAAATTACTATATTTTATTCAGAATACAACATACTGTAGATGCCATATCGATGTGTAAATTGAGAAAATGTATCATTTTGAGGGAAAAATAAGTTGATTTTAAAAGTTAAAAGTTGGGACAAGGCCATGTTTAACACTGTGTGGCATCCCCTCTTCCTTTTATAACAGTCTGCAAATGTCTGGGGACTGAGGAGACAAGTAGCTCAAGTGAAGGAATAGTAATGTTGTCCCATTCTTGTCTAATACAGGCTTCTAGCTTCTCAACTGTCTTAGGTCTAATGCGCCAAATGTTTTCTATGGGTGAAATATCTGGACTGCAGGCTGGCCATTTCAGAACCCTGATCCTCCTTCTATGCAGCCATGATATTGTAATTGATGCAGTATGTGGTCTGGCATTGTCATTTAGGAAAATGCAAGGTCTTCCCTGAAAGAGACGACGTCTGGATGGGAACATATGTTGGTCTAGAACTTGGATTTACCTTTCAGCATTGATGGTGCCTTTCCATATGTGTAAGCTGCCCATGCCAGAAAAATGCTCAGAGAAAACGCATTGCAAATGATTTCTCATTTTTACATGCAAGTTTTTGGGTCTTTGAATCATACATCATTTCATTCATATCTATGAAACTATATGAAATGCACCTTAGGGAGAAGGTGAAGTACTTTCCATTGCATAACATCTGGAAACGAGACGGGATGCACTGATACTAAAACTGCATGATGATAAATGACAATATTAAATTATATAATCTCTTCTCTAAATAAATAGAAAAAAAAACAAACAAAACAATTATTTTTAAAGGCAACAATTAAATTTTGACATCAAAATATTCAAACATACAAGATCAATATAATGTTACCAATCATGTAATGTACTTAGACCATGAACTGCATCTGCCTTTTCTGTGCACCTTAAAAATTAGCAAATAAATAACTTAGGGACTGTACTGCTGTAAGCTTAGATTTAGATTTAAAAACAGAAATAGATGTTGCAGTGCTAATAGATGATGGTAGGCTATTCCAAAGTTAAAGGTCTGCTATAGCAAAAGCTTGGTCCCCTCTAAGTTTCTGTTTAAACAGCAATCGAAGATCACTGGACCTGACTGATCTTGATGGGTTCTGAGGACATTGCATGTCAGGGCGATATCTAGGAGCTAAACCATGTAATGATTATAAAAAAAAATAATAATAATAATTGAATTGTATTTAATTGAACTGAATTGAATTGTACTGAATTTAATTGAATTTGAATCTATTCTCAATTTAATGGGCAGCCAGAATGAAGTACAGTAATCTGGGTGTGATGAAATAAAGGCATGAATTACTGTTTCAAAGATCCTCAGAGAGAGTATGGGTTTAACTTTTTGCAAGGTGCTCTCAGTGGAAAAAGCATGATTTAAGCACAGCATTAATTTTTTTATGTCGAACAAATTTATTTATTTATTTATTATTTTTCAGGTTTTAGCACATGGAGTAACAAATTAAGTTAGATATAAATAATTTAGTCCGCACACTACTGCCTCAGTTTTGCTCTTATTTAAGGTCAAAAAAGAAAAGAAAAAAAAACTTTTTAGTTATAGTTTCAGTTCACTTCAAGCTAGCAGTGCTCAGTTGGAAATTGTATAATTTTTATGTATGGTACAATTTGAGTATAATCAGGACATAAATAAAAAAACACCCCGTAATTAAGAAAAATATGGAACCCAGAGGCAACATATGTAAGGAAAACATAGGAGTAAGAATGGATCCCTGTGGAACACCAACTTCCATGCGGAACTTCCTTCAGACATCTTAGAGGCACTATATCATGATAAAAAATTTTTTTTCCTTCCATAAGAAAGGTTGAACAGCAAATAAATCAAATTCCAGCTCTCAAAACATCATGATAATGGACAAAAACTGCATATTTGTTTTGCCAGTTGTCTTAAATAACTGTTTAATGCAGGGGTTAAAGCAAAAAAAATCCTGAGCCTGAACTTTTTATCTGGGGATTTTTCTTTAACATTTGAAAGGATACTATGGCAAAGTTATTGCTTTATTTATTCAAACTGATTTTTATTTTCATGAATATGTGGTTGACCTTAAGAATGAAAGCTGTATCATACATAGGGTTGGGTATCAATTGGATTGTATTCGATACTGGTGCCATTTCGATACTTTTAAAACGGTACTAGTGCCTAAATGGTGCCTGAACTGATGCTTCTATAAAAAATAAATAAATAAATAAATAAAAAAAGCCTAAAAAGGATTAAAGAACATTAAAAAGATTTAAAATAAATCCATAGCATTCACACGCTCCTTGGATGCTCTCATTTCCCAAGCTTCCCTTACTCTAAGCCAAATAAATGTAGCCCATTTCATGATCTGGGTCATTGTTTAATAGAAAACCACACATAATGTTTCTACTGTATCTCTGTCAATCACTCTGATATTTAGTTGGAATGAGTGCTGTCTGTCACTGTCTTTAATCAGATGATATAGTGAATGACTATATGATCATTCTTTATAAACTAGCAACAATGTCGTTTATAAAGTACAGTCTTAGGCACATTAGTATTTTCACCCCAAGAAAGGGTTTTAAGCCAGTTTCCAAACATTCGTTTTGCCATTAATTTTAGTGAGATTGTTCAATGCACAAGCAGTCTGACAACTGCCTAAAACTAAGACTTTTGCACAGTAATGTATGTATAAAGTACGTATAATTAGATTAAGTATATTTAAATAAGTGTAATTAAAGTATGCGTTCATAAGTGTTAGAAACTGATTGCTCCCTCGTGATCTTTTGTAAACTGTATTTATGACAAAGAACTTCACAGACACAGATATTCTAACAATCTATCGATAAACACATACCTTGTGTCCTCCGCCGCGGTCTGCAGATTGAAGAGCACGCTGAAAGATGGAGAGGAGACCAGTGTTGTGCCCAATTTCGACCCCCTGCCGAATTATTACCCCCCTAGTATTGGTAGGTTTAGGAGTAGGTGTGGGGGAGGGGTTACGATTAGGGGTGGGGTTAGGATTAGGCAATCAGGTAGCATCTTGAACAAGGGGGGTAATAATTCGGCAGGGGGTCGACATTGGGCACAACACCCCTTTACGCAAACATATTACAATTCTTGCATAGTTGCCGAGTTACTATACGTATGATCAGAACTAGCGTGCGCAAGAAGGACGACTGAATGTACGGCAAGTCAAATGGTTCAAAATACCGTCCTAAATCCTAAACTTGAAAATAGTTTTAAGACGAGAGGTTTTTCAATTTGAAATTTATTTCCTTTTTTTTTTTTAATCAGATTTATTACAGATTACAATGTGATGCTTGATGCTTTGGCTATTCTGTTTTATACTGTCTTATACCTATTAATTTATGCTCATTTATTTTTACTTTTTTATTATATGCCTTGCTGTTGTATTTATGTATGCACTTAAAGCTTAAAAAAAATATTTGTGTGTGGTGTGTGCAAAACATGCATTAGAATAAGTATACAATGAACCATAAATGTTGTGTATAAATCAGAACCCATGAAAATTTAAATTCATAGTGATCTTTTTCCCCTTTATTCAATAAACTATAAACCTGGTTAACAGACTCTGTGCCTTGGTCAGCAAGAAGGATCTTTGTTGCCCCAAACCTGTGAAATAAAGTAATGCAGTACACAACTGCTTCATATTTAGTCAGAATAGCATAGGCTATTTTGTGTAATGGTCAATAAATTCACTCATTTACATTGTTGGTCCTTGTGTCTTTCCCCACTAAATTCATACTAGCTGTTAACATAATCAGTTTATGTCTCACAGCAATGTTGAAAAGGAAAATACTTAGTAGCCTTTTTAACCATTTATCAACCATTTCAGGACAGTAGAATCTAGCTGAAATGGCAAGCTTGCTTTTTTCTAATTTTAAAATAAAAATTGGCTATAATTTAGAATTTCCTCATATAGTTTTGGCCTATATGAGGAACTATATTCCAGCACTGTATCAGTAAGAAGGTAAACCGATTAATCAAATAGAATATTAGTTGAAATGTATTGTTGCTCTATATGGAAACAGTAATATAATACCCCGAGTTTGGACTTCAGCACGGACAGATTACACTAATTTGCAATGGAAAAATTAAACTGCAAAAACTCGGACATAAGACAAAAATAAAGGAACAATTGTAAGGTGAATAAAAAAATAATAGAACATAAACGGGAGTGTGAGAATCATTTTACTATGCTGCAGTGTAGCAAGAGATTTGTCCCTTTTTGCTTTCCTTACATCCAGGTGTGTTTGGTGTATTTGCATGCGGCAGTGTTGCCAAAACCGCGGAATGTAGGCTACTTTGGGGAAATGTTTGATTAACTATTTGATTGGGTTTATTACACGGACCTGGCAACCCGAGGGGAAACTGGAATTCCAGAGGGGAACCGAATCGACTGCTACACTGGTCTGACGCCGGTTTCATATGAAATTTAAAGGCCGTGTTGCAGGGTTAATTTGTGCAATTTGCTTGATGGTAATAAACATTTAAACTGTTATCCATTGTATTTTATGTTGTTGAGTATCACAAAGCGGAATATAATACGAAAAAGTAGGTACTATCTTACAGCGGTCTCCTTTCCCCCACAATGCATTGCATCACGTCACGTTGGGGAGAGAATTTACCAAAGCCCGCCTTGAGAGCATTGAGAGTGACTAGAGAGATGAGTAGTAGACGAGTATTCAGATTATAGATAAATAGCGCAGATTATAGATAAAAAGATAAATACATATATATATATATATATATAGATAGATAGATAGACTAGATATATAGATAGATAGACAGACAGACAGACAGACTGACAGATAGATATCGACCAACAGGCTCCCACACAAGCATCTGTCAAACACAGCAACACACACGCTGCTACGTTTGCAACAACATTTTCACCGGAGGAAGAGATGAACGCTTAGAAACGTCAATATAGCTAGCATGATGCCTTTCTAGATGACAAAGTTTACCAGTACTACGACACTATGACAAAGGTTACCGGTACTTATCTGAACTAACGTCATGATCACTGCCACTTGATATAAAGAAAACATTGATTTTTCACTCTTTGCTATTCAATGACAATAAAAAAATATATGTGTCTTTATTGTGCACTGCTGCTTGTAGACTAGCTCCAGTGCTCATTGCTGCGATGCTAAATAATAGCAACTCACCAGGACACTTCACCAACTCTCCACTCATTCTCCTCGGACCATGCATAGGCTTTGGCAGACATCAGTTCTTTGCAATTCCTCATTTGCCCTCTCACGTCTGGCTGGTTCGAAATTACACGGCTGCGGGCCATCATACATGTTGGCTCTTGCCACCTCTACCTCATCCCAGTCAGTCGCTATAACGTTAGTTCTGATGCTGTGCGCGTTCCAGGCAGGTTTTTGAGCTCGTAATCACTAACTATTTCATACCACGACTAACGACCTTGTACCATTCCAGGCAAGTTATGCCAAACATTCTGAGCGCAAGGAACTGTAGCTAGATTATTTATTTTATTGCAACGTTACATTGACCTAAATTCGTTTTTTCAACGTGTACCACTTGCATAAACACTGAATCCTTAGGCAGTATTATCCGTAGGGGCTCTCATTGTTGTTTTGCGTACTGTGTGACATCGCAACTCGGAGTACATTGATCTAGTACGAGTTCACGGGTGGGAAGTCACAGGTTTGACTGCCATTCCAGTGCACTTTCACAGGTTTAAGGTTGGAAAAACACAGGTAACGGGTTGCCTGGAACGAGGCATCATACTAGGCTGAGGCTACCTTTCCTCCACTTCTCCCCAATGTGACGTCATCACCATTTTTGAGACATTTTAAAAATGATATACATATCTTGAGTGATTTATGTACCCATTAAGCGAAAGTGGTGGTTAACCTGCAACATGGCCTTTAAGGGGACTGACTCTGAGGCGATCGCAAATTTGTGTACAGTTTATGGAGCTAAATGCTATGCCCCCGCTAAAAAAGCCTAGCGATGCCCATGCTTTGTGTGTACATTTCGGAGAATCAGAATGTGAATACATACAGTATTCACTGGTAAATTACCGGGAAGTTACCGTTAATAGATCATGTGTGAACCAGACCTTTTCAAAAACCCCGGTAAATTTGTTCCAGCAATCATATCGTTCTTATGGAGATGACATGATTAATCTGAGCTGTTTACAAAGCTCCGCTGCTTTATAATGAGCTTTTCTATGTAAATATGCACTTTTATCAGGGCTGCGACTCCGCAGTTGGATACTAGTGCAAAACATTCTGATTGGCTAGTAATGATAGCTTGGTTGAGAGTGAAAGCTGCTCATCTCTTACTATTGTTAGGCGAACTCATGGACTCGAAAGTGATAATCAACAAGATTTTTTCATTTTAAATTTTTTTAAATGTAGGATTATTGTTTTCCGCAGCCAAATGCTGCACGCCAGAAATCCGGCACATTGCCAGAGAACTTTAAGCCCTGTTAATGACATTTGAACACCTACAGTATATTTACCACAATTAAAGCCTGAACTGAAATATCTTTGAAAAGGCTTTTAGATTTAGAAAAGTGAATGCTGTACATAGATTTTCTTTCTTTCTTTCTTTCTTTCTTTCTTTCTTTCTTTCTTTCTTTCTTTCTTTCTTTCTTTCTTTCTATCTATCTATCTATCTATCTATCTATCTATCTATCTGTCTGTCTGTCTGTCTGTCTGTCTGTCTGTCTATCACAATCACAAGTTATTCTCGCAATTTCAACAAACCCTCATCAGTGTCATCCAACCAGATGTTACAACTGCAACACATTTAGATCAGCAGCCATGGCAAAACAACAGAGAAAAACAAATGTTACAAATGTTGCAAGGCATAAAACTGCAAGGCCAAAATGATGATTCACAAATGCAATAATACTGGAAACAAAAGCACTGGACCAACGGGACAAATGACACATCAGACTACCAAATTTATCAAACAACAGTAAAAAAAAAAAAAAAAATAAAAATGAAATATATAAACACAAAATAAAAATACATAAATAAAACTGTGTAGTTAGGTAACCTTTTGGATTTTTTAATACTTTGCAATTTTCGTTTAATGACTTAATTATAATTTCATATCATTATATGTAACATCTTTCTGTAATTTAACTTGGCCAGCTAATTGTCTAGTTAGCTACCAATTCTTTTAGGAAATAGTGGGAACACAATCCTAAAAGTTAAACAAGGACAAGACCATAACTCACCTGACTCTGTGATGTATTGTGTGCACCCCAAATTATACTGCCATTTTGCCATTTACGATCTCCCCTGATGTCTTTTCTAAAGATTTTTTTTTCCCTGTGGCAGCAGGTGAGATAATGATGTGACTGGTGATGAATTCAGCCAATCAGAATTCAGCCCCTTGTCTCTGATTGGCACACTTTTTTTTTCAGTGCATTTTTTCCATTCAATGCAAGTCATATATTCTGACAATGTTTTATTTATTATTATTGCAATCATAATATAAATCATAACTATATAATTGTATTATAATAGCTGCTTTGGATGTGTTTATATATGTATGTTTTATTTTTATTTTCTATGCACAGGATTCTATGCAAATATGGTCATAATTCTGTTTGCTCAGAATTAATTATACTTTTCAAGGCAATTCATTTTTCTACAGAACTGAGCTCATGTGAAATACTTTGTTTGTGTGTGTGTGTGTGTGTGTGTGTGCGCGCACTATGCAATTTTCACATATCAAATTGCATAAAAAAAGCAAAATAAATAAATGAATTAATAAATTGCCTTTGAACAAGTTTTCCCCACTCTGTTTAATTATGTCATTCTGTTCACCTGTATTGATTAATTATCTCTTTCATATCTGTTCATTTAAGCCGTGTTCTTTTGTCCTGTATTGTGAATGTTTCATGTTGGTTGTGCTGTGTTTTCCCTGATTTTCTCCAGTGTTTCTTCTGTGGATTTTTATTAAAAGACTATTATTTGTATTTCTCAGTCATCTTGTGCTCCTTACGGCACCAACATGTTACAACAATTTATATCGCAATTCTGAGTTTATATCTGGCAATTTATACCTCTCAGTTCTGAGTTTGTATCTAAAGAAAGAAAAAAGTCACAATTACCTTTATTTATTTATCTTTAATTCCGTGGCTGAAATGGGCTTCCATAGTAAAGCCACTCTAAAGTTGGCTACAAGGAAAATAAATTCAGGTCACTTGAACCATCAGACCACACGCAGGTTTTTCAGTATATAGCCAGGTGGAGAGGCATCAGGTGACCTGACATTGCCCCTTTTACTCCTTTATAATGAGCTACTAATGCATGCTCCAGAGTGGACACTGCTTTTCTGTGCACGCATTTCGATAAATAACAGTGTACACCATGCTTTTGTGCTCATAGAAAAAATTAAAATAAAAAATCATTGGGGGAGGTCAAACAAACAGCAGAACAAATAGCACATTCATCATTATCAGTGGATAATCCAGAGGGCTGCACCACCAGCTACTGGCACACATGCCAGGAGATGTACAAATACACAAACAAAAACAAAAAATTTTGCCTGGAAATTGCTCTTTAAGTTTGAATTATAAGACAGATGAGTTTGGCCTCAAGTCTGTGTCTGATATGGAAAAACATTCATCAAAGGAAGACTGGAGAAACTGCATCTATTATGGTGCAATAGACTTCTGCGAAGTTTGCTTCCATTCTCAGTTCCACTTTCTTCCAAGGATCATATAAATCTTGCACGTCATTGCATCATAAGAACAAGTATCACAGAGCATAACCATAAGCGACATTTATATTCAAATCCCAAAATAATCTCCTGAGGTAAAACAAGGGAACTTGGACTGAGGCAGAATTCTGAGTCTATATATATATATATATATATATATATATATATATATCAGCGAATCAATTCAATATGGTTGAATAACATTTATATCAAATTAACAATTAAAAAGCATGAAAAACAGAATTCATTTGTAAATAGTTTTATAAAAGCCTTAATTTCAGAGACTATCATGAACTATTTAAGATTGTATGTTTCCAGCTACACAAATAAAACAATACTTGAGCTCGAGCGTAAATAAAATATAACTCTATAATGTGATTGAAAACCCAGAAGTTCAATTTTCCAATATGGGTAGATTAATCCATGTGGATTCCATTGGAATTACTGCAAGAGTAATTTGATTATGGTATGGGGAAAAAAATGAAAATCTGACATTGTTTATTGATATGCCTATGATATTTATGAGGCTCCATAAATAAAGCATAGGAATCATGCCAGGACAGATGCAGCCATGGCCAGTTCTCATAGAAAGTGATGGGAAATATGCCCCACCAGCTGACCTCTGTCATCATCAGACATTAATTGCACGACCCAGAACTACATGTGCAGTCCAGCTCTTCTTAAATTTATTTGACAGGTTACCATAAGTGAGTTGAAGTTGCTCCAGACTTTGCATGAGCGATCGAATTCAAGCACTTTAAATGTTTAATGCAACCAGGAACATGTCCGGATGGATTCCATCCTAATTTGACAAAAGTGTGCATGTTAATGCATTTTCTGTCAATTACCTGTCAAGGCTTTTAAAATTCATTAAAAGGATGGACATTTTTTGTTAATGCAATTGTAAATGCAGTCTGGCTATATCCAGATACAATATAAATGAAACACCATTTTATTCAGATTCCCAAACTGAGCTAAAATTTAATTTGGTACAATTGTTTGTATTTATATGGCCAAAAAATAAAGATAAAGTTGTGAGATTTTTATAACAGTCTAAAAGACTACTTAAAAAAAATGCATATAAATATCAGTTGTTACTCTGTATCTTTCAAGAATGTCTTAGTAAGATGATATTTAAATGCTTAGTTTTATGGTCAAAGCTCTGTAGTTCTAAAACATATAATGATGATTGAGAGATGAACAAATAAACCTTCCTTAAAAGACTGTGATGATCATATTTGATACTCACATTTTAACATATATATACATGAGATAATCAAATTAACCTCCAGTCCAGCAAATATTCACCTTAAAATATTATTAACAATATAAAAGTTATACTTGTTTACTTTCAGAACAGATTTCACAGCAAATAGACGTGAACCACAAGCTAATACTAAATGGCCTTTTACTTTAAAACAAATATAAACTATCAAATCAAATGACAGACAGCATGTAGTAGATATAAGTTTTGATTAATTTGCATATCAAATATGATATAGAAGGCTTTATAGAGTTAGTTTTACTTAGACTGAGTTCAGTTTAATCTGTGCTGTATGAAATGAACTGCAAATGCCATTAGTTGTTTGTCATATCATTGACATACATATGCTTTGCAAGTTACTTACTTGCTGTCAATCACTAATGTTAGAGCTTTCAGGTGATAAAAATAGCAGAATAAATGAGGTACTGTGTGATTGCAGAGTGAGACAAAACTGCTGTTAAACGTTAGAGGAAGAGAAAGACGAAAAAACAAACCCGACTTTTGCAGTTTTTTGGTTGCAGATCTGATAGAATGAAAACAGCAGGAGGCGTCCCAAATGGTTCAGAATACAAATTAAATCCTTAGAAATGAGAAATAAAAAGTGTTACTATTTTATCCTTGCTTAATTTTTTTTTTTTTTTTTTTTTTTTTTGTGAATGTTTTATCATGTCAAGGTCATTTTAGTCTGACTGAGATATCTTTTAGTTGACAAAAATAATATTAAGGTTGATGATAATATGCAAAATGATGGAACAGTGTGTTAAACTTAAACCAAATATTGTAAACTTTATGGAAAAACATATACACATTTATTCAGTTACATTTAGTGATCATACAAAATATTAACGACTATAAGATAACTATAAGATAACTAAAGACTATAAGATAACACTGTTTCTGTGGATCAAGTGGTAGAGTATTTTGTTAGCAGTGCAAGGTTGTGGGTTTGATTCCCAGGGAACATATGTTAGGTTAAAACTGTTAGCCTGAATGCACTGTAAGTCGCTTTGTATAAAAGCGTCTGCTAAATGCATATTATATGGCATGTGAAAAGTGTCCCTGTGAGAGCTGGAGCTTATGTTCATGCAGTTTCTCTTGGTGTAGACTGTTTATGATATTGCATTACATGCAGCATGTTTTACTAGCACATACTATACAGTAACTCCCCCTACATCATTCTCTAAATATTTAAAACACTTTACAGAAGGGTCCATTAGTTAGCATTAATTAATGCAATAACTAATATTAACTAACAATGAGCAATACATTTTTTACAGTATTTATTAATCTTTGTTAACATTTTAATAATATATTAGTAAATGTTGCTTTATTTTTCATTGTTAGTTTCTGTATGCTAATACATGGCTCTGTGGTATGCTTGATTCTGATTGGTCAGGTGCAACATTCCAAGGTATGTTATCCCTCGATAACAACCGGTAAAACCTAATAGCACAGGCTCATCCGAGTAACAAAAGTCGGCGCTAAACCAAAGCCATTAGATGGCATGCCTGCAACCTTTTGCAAAAAAAGTGTAACCGCTCATGCTAACGCTTCCACTTCCACTTTGGCATACGTGGGAAAGGAGACCAGATGGCTTTTTTTTCCTTTTTTTTTTGTTATATGGATGTCAATGGACACTGAATAGACGGCTTTTTAGATGAAACAGCTTATCATTTAATGAACCGATAGTAGTGGTTGACTGATATTGTTTTTTTTGAGGGTGGTGTTGGCGCAGTGGATAAGACACATGCCTTTGGTCTGAGAGACCCGGGTTTGAATCCACTGTGAGACACCAATGTGTCCCTGAGCAAGACACTTAACCCCTAGTTCCTCCAGAGGCGTGCGACCTCTGACATATATAGCAATTGTAAGTCACTTTGGATAAAAGCGTCAGATAAATGAATAAATGTAAATGTTGACAGCCTATATCTTGGAAAGCTGAGGGGGCCGATAGCTGATATATATACTGTATATATATATATTTTAATTAATATTCAAGAAATTTGAAATTATTTGACAATGGATTACATAATAAATGTGTAAAACAAACATACATTCTTTAGATGACAAAGTATTTTTCACAAATAAATATTTAATAAAAAACATAATTAAAAAGGAAGTAAACACTGTAACCAATTTATATACATTAATTTTATTGTTTAATCGTTCTGTCTGATAATTAGACAGACTTCTATCCATATTAAAACAGAACTGTTAACAACGACAGTAAACAAGAGTGAGATGTGAGCACTGTGTGCTCTGGTTCTGCCGCTCTCAGTGCCGTAAAAATAAAAGTCCCGCCTATAACACATTGGAAATCCTGAAAAACTTGTAAGCCAATGCTGATATTTGCAAAATGACAAATTTCGGCCGATAAATCGGTCGACCACTAATCGTCAGCCTATTGGCTAATCTTCAACATGTTTTATACTAAACAATAATTTTGGATAAAACTATTTTTAGACTTTACACCAAAAAAAGCCATTTTATTAGAGCAGTTACTGACTTTTACGACAGGTGCTTTCTCCAAAAGTGAGCAATACATACCCTCCCATCTCCCAATAATAAGATCATCTCTGGCTATACTCTTGCTGGGAAAAGTTATTTCTTCATAGAAGCTTTATGCTTGGTTAGCTAATAAAAAATGTTAACTTGATTCAATATTATGTATACAATTATTTCATTATGTCACATTATGTATTGTACAATGTAATGGATCATAAGATAACTAGTATAGTGATAAGATTTGAAAACAGTTTTGTCTTAAATTAGTATCTTTTATCGCCTTAATTATTAATGTGGTGAAATGTTGTGTAATGAATGGTATGACTGCACCGTATCCCTTAAATGTCCATAGTTTAAAGTAGCAACTGCTGTCTTCACTGAAGCTTTGTGTCCAAATACTTAAACTCAAATTAATATTTTGTGTCTAATTATTTACTTGTACAGCAAGTAGCCGTGTAATAATTGGGATAACTTACATCAAGCTGGTTGTTATCACAGAATAACCCCCTTCAGGGTGATGCAAGGCCCCTCCGCTGCGTGTCGAGGTGCTGATCACCCGGTTGGGGTTCATTCTGTGATAACAACTAGCTGGATGTACATTAACCCTTACTTAATGCATTGTGAACTAACATGAACAATGAACATATTTTTACTAAAATTTACAAATAAATGCATTAAAAATAAATAGATAAATGCAGAAATAAATCCTAATAATAATAATAATATATAACATGACGGACTGTGACTCAACATGAACAAACAATAACCGATTATATTTTTACTAAGAAACATTAGCATAGATCAATTATAAATTCTTGAAATTATATTGCTCAATGACAGTTCATGTTACTAATGTTAAAGTGCTATTCTCATCATCAGTTTAATTAAAACAAACAGTTTAATTGGAATGGTTTGTTGATCATACAACATATCCTACTTGCCTCATTGTATATGTTTAAGGTCACAATGACTTTATTTCTGCTTGTTTCCCATTTTCTTCCCTTTTTATGTTCCATAATTGGAATATACTGATATATAATTCCATACTGAGCGAGAGGGAGAGAGAGAGAGAGAGCTGGAAAGTGTCTCTTGGGAGAAGGCGACAACCAGCTGTGTGCTACATAATGGTGGAGAGCTGTTTCCGACTCCCACAATTAGCACCGTTTAATTAAGGTGGGCCACTCCTGCAGTCTAAGGGAGGGTGTCATTAGTAGGGTGGAGAGGAGAGGACTCAGGAGAGATGGAGCTGAGAGCGAAAACCATCTGCTGTGTTGGTTTAGCTGAAGCTCAGAGAAGGTTTTCAGTGCTGGTTGAGATTTTTTCTTCTTCTTCTTCTTCTTCTTCTTCTTCTTCTTCTTCTTCTTCTTCTTCTTCTTCCAGTATTGTACAAAACCATAGAGCAGGATTAGAAACACTTTCACTGTGTTTGCACTCATTTTCTTGGCCGTTAATATGGCGTTATCATTAATGAGAAAGTGTTTTTTTTATATCCTGCTATTTTGTCACCTTATGGTATATGAGGTAATTGAAATGCGCAAGGGGAATATTTGCAGGAACTAACGATATGCTTCAAGCATGTTTGTGCCAGGTAAACAGGAGTATGCTAAATATTTAATAGTTTAAAGATTGTCTAGAGTTGAAGACTTGTGTTAGAAAAGTGTTACAGTAAAAGGATAATGGGCTGCAAACACAAAGTCTGTAGCTCTTGCAGAGGTAGATTTTTGATTATTGCCATAAATTCAACTTCATGACGCAGTGCACTGTATTCTGGCCAAAATTCACCCGGCTGGACAGAGAAAGGCTTAAGAGACATGAAAAGCGGCCAATCACAGTTCGTCAGAACCCTGCATAAAAAAAAGCCACAAGACAACCTGTTCCCACACTTTCTGATCAATGAATTGCACTGATTAATGGCCAGTGACGATTTTGGCATGAGCTTTGTAGTCATATGCGATGCCAAAATGAGAGATTCTCTCTATCTCTCTCTCTATATATATATACTGTATATATATGTATATATATATATATATATACATATATATATATACAGTCTTCTTTTAAATAGTATGCAGTGTTATTTTATTATCATTGAGAAACAATTTGAGGTTTTATTTTTTTATTCATTTATTTTTTTTGTTTTCTTTTTAATATGTTAAAGTTTTAGTGATTTTGTTGCGTGTTTTTGTTGTTTTTAGAATTTTATTTTTTCTGAATTGTTTTCATTTTCCGTTTTAGCTTTAGTTAATTTACATCAGGATATCCCAAAGTTTTATCATCACGCTACTTACCTAAAGAACAGAAAATAAGATATTTCAGAGAACATTGTGGTCCAAACAACATTAGGCCCCATTGGCTTTCATATGTATAGAAGAACATAGCTTTTTTGTTTTGTTTTATAAAATAATGAAATCTGCACAGATTTGCAATGACATTGAAAAGGAAGTGCATAGGGTGTGTGTACATGTAACCATGCAGCAAAGTTTTACTCAGTTTTACTCAGTCTTCGGTGGGTCACATCAGGTGATGGTTTAAAGTAAGAACAGCAGGTTGTCGTCCCTAGAAGGGCAACTAGGAAAAGGCCACGTTATTATGGAGAGCTGCCGGGTTGAAGGAGGAATGTCACGTAAAGGTTTGAGAATGATGACAAAAAGAGCCTATTCATCAAATTCTGACATACCTTTCCCCTTATTATCAGGCCCCATTTCAGCCCACGCCAATCACTTGCTGAAGGCAATTGAAATGTCTTTTGTCCTAATCAGGCTCATATCAGATACAAACCAGAGGCGGTGGGTATTAACATTCATTTTCCCTCCGGTGTCCCAGTTTCTGAATTTAAATGTGTTAGATGGCTTGATTGAGCCAGACAACGAATTTTCATCTGATGCTGGTTGATGTGTAATTTTGCTTTTTTTTTTATCTTCCCTTGTTCGGTTACATCCATAACTAGTTCAAGACATCATCTCATCTTGGACAGTATGGATTGATATGATCAAGTAACTGAAGGGCATTTCAAGGTGCTCATTTGCTCATTTTCTGCATATCAGACAGGTGGATCCAAACAGATAGCATGCATGAGCTGGACATTTGAAGCTATTGATCTGCAAGTCAATGTAGCGTTAAGAAGTTAAATTAGTCTGTACATATAGTTAGATTCAATTAACCAGTTTCACAGGTTCATTTGAGTCACCACTCAATAGTGTTCACATTCAAACATTCATGAGTGAGTAAGTGAGTGAATTAATTAATTTTTATTTTATTTATTTATTTATTTATCCTTTATTTTACCAGGTGATGTCCCATTGAGATCTCAAATCTCTTTTACAAGGGAGCCCTGGAGCAACAGTACACAAGTTACACAGAATCACAAAAACAGACACAGCAATCAAAACTGATTTACAGTACATGTAAAACAATTTAAAATAACATAAAAAGGCTTATTGAAAACATGTGCATTGTTCAAATTTCGATTGTTTAAGTAATTGTTTAAAATGTTTAAGTGGGATAAGAACAGAAAGCTTCAAAACTTTTTGGAGTAAATTCCAACACCAAGGAGCAGCATAACTAAAAGCAGTCTTGCCAAATTCTGTTGTTCCACGTGGGATATTTAGAGCCAAAATATTAGCGGAGCGAAGATTATAGAGGTGATGATTCCTGGTCAACAAACTAGAAAGATAGCTGGGTAAATTACCATTAATTGCTTTAAAAATAAAAATGTGCCAGTGGAACCATCTACGCAGGCCTAAAGAGCTAAAACCAGTTTCCTCATAAAGACAACAGTGATGAGTACGTGACTTGGCATTAGTAATGAAACGTAATGCACCATGGTAGACTGTGTCAAGTGTGTGCAGTGTGGTAGAGGCAGCATGCATATAAATAACATCCCAATAGTCCAAGACTGGTAGGAAAGTGGCACTGATCAATTTCTTCCTAGTTTGGATAGTAAAACAGGATTTATTCCTAAAGTAAAAACCGAGCTTCACTCTCAGTTTTCTCACTAATTTTTCAATATGAACCTTAATTTATAAATAAATAAATCAACAAACAAATGAATATATTATGTCACAAAAAAATAATAGAGATTGAGGAGTCACATGACGTGCTCATGAACCTAGCCGCACTTAAGTAGAGCTCTGTACATTTGGCCCCTTTTTGCTGATTTTTTCATTTTATTTTAAGTTTTATTCATCAATAATACTTTCCCTGATGGCACACAATCTGAAACAGCAGGAGTTGTCCCCGTCGGCTTCTCTGATTAAGAAGAAATACAAGCCACTTACCATGGGCGATATGGTGGACAAGATGGCGAACACTGCTGCGCACTTTGATGACATTTTCAGAACTAAGTTGACGGCGATGCGGAACGAGTTCTCTTCTTACATGTCAGTTGTTCAGTCGCTATGCTCTGAAATGGATCTTCTTACAGGGGAGATGAGAGAACAAAAGAAAAGTGTCGCAGATCACGATAGGTGAGTAGCTATGCTCGCGCAGATAGGCATTGCAATCTGCATTTGGTTGGAATGCCTGAAGGTTCTGAACATGTCAACCCTATGGGATTTTTGAAAAGATCACTAACGACGTGGCTTTTTTGCTGATTTTTCTCTGGTCACCGCAAAAAGAAGAAGTGCATTTGCGACAGTTAGGAAGGAAATGAGAGAAGCTGGCATCCAGAATTTTCTTCTCTATCCTGCAACGCTGAAGGTTATTCTCAGTCAAGGTGAACCTTAAACTCCCCAGAAAAGCAAGAGTTTTTCTCAGATCCCATTCATCCACCAACTCTCTGATGTTCTGACAAACTTCGGCAAAGTGTAGCCTCCTCATTGGTGGATAGATGACGTATTAAGTAATTTTTAAATCCAATCCAAAGCCTTTCACCTTTTTCTCTGCTACTCATAAATCCTATTCACGAATAGACTATATTTTTATATCTACTTCTTTATCTTCAGCTGTTCATGATGCCGATATCTGTTCCTTAACTTTGTCAGATCATGATGGAAATTTGTGAAGATCATCTTTGATCCCTCGGCCATCTCGTGCCACTGATGGTGATTTGATCCTAAATTGTTACAGGATAAAAACTTTTGCAGTCAATTCAGAAATAAAGAATTAAATATTCAATTCAGAATAACCGACACAAAAAGATAGTTGAACTGGAATAACAGCTCCAGAATCTGACTAGAGATAATCAACGTTGTTTCTCAGACAATGCACTCAATGATGGTGACCCTGACTCTTTGCAATCTTTTTTGTCCTACCTTGATTAACCTAGACTGTCAGATGTGGATTTGGATTACCTGGCTGAACCGATTTCTCTTCAGGAGCTGGAGTCAGCAATCTGATCTATGAACAAGGGGGAATCCCCAGGCATAGATGGTACTCCAATCGAATTGTATACTACTTTTTGGTTGGAATTTAGGCCCCCTCATGTTAGATATGATACATTGTTCAATTACTCAAGGTTCATTTCACCCATCTATTAATATAGCTGTTATTTCTCTTTTGTTAAAAAAAGATAAAGATCCGACTTCCTGTTCTAGTTACTGGCCACATTCTTTGATAGGAACTGATGTCAAATTATATGCTAAAGTACTATCTCACCGTCTAGAGAAATTTATGAACAGGCTGGTTCATCATGACCAAACAGGATTCATCAAATCTCGTTTAGCTTTGGATAACTTACACAGGTTTCATATTATTTATTCAATAAATAGTTTGTCCTACCCTTGCGCAGTGTTATCTCTAGATGCTATGAAAACTTCTGACCAGCTAGAATGGAACTATTCATGGGAAGTTCTACAGCAACTGGGTCTAGGATTGAGTTTCATAAATATGATAAAAGTTCTGTACGCAAAGACAGGACCCTCAACTGCCTATTCACCCTTTGCAAAATCGAATCCTTCCCTCTGAGGAATCTCCCTCCTCTGCTTCAGTTATCTATCTCTTTCTTCTTGAGCATTCATACAAACCTTTGTCTATTACAACTGTTTGGGCTAAGGATCTTAATGAGGAAGTGCATGTTTTGTTTTCGAATCAGGTATGGGGGATGTTTAAATTGTCTTCTAAAAACCCTAACCACCAAATTATTTTTGTTTTTACTTGTCTCCAATGAAATGTTTTTATATGAATCTGTCATCTTCTCTTAAGTACAATTTCAGTTAGCAAGGATCTTTAGGCACTTTTTTCCTTTTTTGGGGGGAGTGCCCCTCTCTCACACCATTTTGGACTCTCACAGGGCCTATCTTATTTGTTTGGTACTGAGATATATTTGACTCCATGCATTGTTTCATGAATTACTTTTGGGACCTCACCTTGTCCGTCAAACAAGGAGATTTACTGCTCTCACAGCAGCAAAAAAGGTGTTAGTCAACCATTGGAATCCTCCTCACACAATGGACAGACAAATCTGGACTGTGTATTTGTTGGACATTATCTCAATGGAACTGTCAACTTATCGAATACATGGATTTAATGTAAAAACTGTACATTTATGGCTTTCAGCTTTTAATGTTGAGACATATTTTCCAAAATCTTTGTAAAAAAAATATTTTATTGTTATTTATGTATTAATATTACTTAATTATATATTAATTATAATAAAAGGGGCAGCTGTGGCCTGATGGTTGGAGAGTTGGACTTTTTAACCCGAAGGTCGCAGGTTTGAGTCTCGGTGTTGGCAGGAGTTGTAGGTGGGGGGGGGGGGGGGGGTGAATGAACAGCGCTCTCTTCTACCCTCTAAACCCATGGCTGAAGTTCCCTTGAGCAAAGCACTGAACCCCCAGTTGCTGGATATAGCTGCCCACTGCTCCGGGTGTGTGTTCACTACTCACTGCTGTGTGTGTGCACTTGGGTGGGTTAAATGCAGAGCACCAATTCCGAGTACTTGGCAAATGTCACGACTTTCACTTTACTTTACTTAATTAATTTTTATTATTATTGTTTATGTTATTTATTTATTCTTTTTTCTTCTTTATTTTGAAGTCTACCATGGGGTGGGATTGGTTCTAAATTTGCACAGTTGCATCTTGTTTTATACTACTATTCCCAGAAGAAAATTTCAATAAACAATTGTTAAAAAATAAAAAAAATAAAAAATAATGGAGATCAATGTGTTGTTTTGAATGTTGTGTGTGTTTTTATAAATGGTTAGATTCAATGAATCAGTTTCACAGGTTCGTTTGAGTCATCACATAGTGCTCACATTAAGACATTTGTGATATAGTGGCACCAAAAGGAATCTCAATCTATAGTCTGACACAGACAAGAAAACTTAAGTGAATTATATTTTGTTCAGAGCTTACTTATTTGTTGGTGACATAAAACTAAGGTCTGAAAATTTTTAAAGTATTACATTAATTTATATAAAATAAAAAGGATTCTAGCATTTTAATGTTTTTACAGTCCCCTAAAGTATCCATTATTATCATTATTTTTTTTTTCAACAAAAACCAAAAAACGTCTTAGAAAGCCAAGTTTAGGGTATACTATCTCAAGAAGTATAATTGCTGGCCTCGAGTTAGTAGCTACTTAAACAAATGTGTTCCCTTCAAGTTCAAATGATTCAGCGTCTCCTCAGAGTACAAATATTTTCCTAATTGCCCCTAAAGTTGGGAAAAAAGAGATGTGGTTGGTTTTGGGGACTTGATTAGATAGATTAAAAGTCCAAATGTGTTTTATTCCTAAAATATAAGCTTTGGCTGACTTTGTAAATTTGTATACATAAGTACAGTATAGTTGTGAGCATGTTATTATATGTAATAAATAATAGAGATCAGTGTGTCAGTTAGAATAAATGAATGAACAAACAAACAAACAAACAAAGAACTTAGCAATGGGTTTGAATAAATAAATAAATGTTTTAGGTGTCACAAGTCGGTCAGGCTAATCACCCACAGCGCACTCCCTCACTCGAGCATTAATCACCAGCACCTGTTCACAATCCTATCATTTAATCACCAGCACCTGATCTCATTCACTCACCACCACATAAAAGCACACACCTCAGTCACTTCCTTTGTCCAATCTCGTAGCTACTATAAGGAACCACTCAAGCTACTTGCAGTGACTCTCATACTAACCTTTCTACTTACCTCTTTGCCAGCCCGTTTCTCCTAGACTTCTGTTTTTCTCCATCGTGCCTCCAGCGATCCCTCTTCCACGATCTCCTCACCAGTGTTACCCCCAAGGTGTGTGCAACAATTCCTCCATCCTGGTCTCCCCACTGTCGGTACAAAGATATCCCATGGCAATTCCAGTCATCAAAACCATAATTAAAGCCTTCTGCGGATCTACTCACCTGAATCTCACCCTGCTTGCTTCTATTCCTGTTTCAAAATAAACTGTACTATCATTAACCTTCTGTTCCCGAGTCAGTTGTGTTACATTAGGTAATCAAAAATAATAGTGATCAGTGTTTGTTTGAGTGAGTGAGTGAGTGAGTGAGTGAGTGAGTGAGTGAATGAATGAAAGTGAGTGAGTGTGAAAGAATGAATGGAATGAGTGAGTGAATAAGAGTTAGTGAGTGAATGAATAAAAGAATGAATGAATAAGTGAGTGCTTGAGTAAGTGTGAGTGAAAGAATAAGTGAGTCAGTGAGTGAATGAGTGAGAGTGAATGAATAAATAAAATAAATGCAACAAAATAAGAGGTAATGAGTGAACACATCTGCATTAGTAGTACTATATCTGTTATGTACAATGTTTTGTGAGTTAGTGAGTGAGTGAGTGAGTGAGTGAATTTAATTAATTAATGTGTTAATTAATATATAAACCAACAAACCAACATTTTACTCTCTTTATACATTACTAGTCTTATTGTAAAAGATTCTCACATAAGTCTGACCTAGCGAGTTCATGTATGTTGGTGTAGCACCAGTGGTTGTTTTGTAGGCAAACATCAGTACCTTGAGCAGCTATTGGCAGCCGGTGCAAACAGATGAAGAGAGGTGTGATGTGGGCTTTCTTCAGCTCATTGAAGACCATTACTGCTGCATTCTGGATTGAAAGTACATGCCGGAAGGCTCGCCAAGAGAGCAATACAATAGCTCAGTCGGGAGAGAACAAGAGCTTGGACAAGGAGTTGTGTGGCCTGTTCTGATAGATAGGGTCTAATCTTCCTAATGTTGTAGAGGGCAAATTTCTCCTGCGTTCTTTCTTGCCATCTCTCCATCTTTATCTTGGAGTAATTAAAAAAATATGGTTTCAGCTGTTCACACCCCCAGTTACAATACACTGAAAAAAATATTGGTATAGAAACAATGTTAACTAAGAAATTACTAGCAGATTTCACAAACATTCACAAAACATCAAATAACACTAAATTAAATATGACATTTTGAAGACAATTTTTTTTAAATAGCATAAAATGTTGTTTTAGTATTATATATATATATATATATATATATATATATATGTATCTATATATATATATATATATATATATATATATATATATATATATATATATATATGTATATATATATATATATATAGTTTATTTAAAAGGGGGTATATGATGCTCTTTTAAAGATCATTATTTGGTATATTTGGTGTAATAGAATATGTTGACATGTTTTATGTTCAAAAAACACATTATTTTTCCGTCTCTCTCAAACACGTTGTTTTCTACAAAGTCCCTCCTTCCGACAAGAGCAGTCTGCTCTGATTGGCAACTGACCCAGTGCATTCTGATTGGCTGAACACCACAAGCACTCGTTAAAAATGTTAACGGCCCTTTCCACAATCGCGAGCTTTATCTTTCAAAATAAATGTAAAGACAGTTAATAATGTCCTTAGTTTTACCATCGGTCCAAGCCCTAAGTGGGAACAGAGTCGCGTGACAAAGTTAATTATTTTTCATTGACTTAAGTTAAAAAATATAGATGTGAATCATTACCCTATTTTTTTTTAATTGGATGACTGAAACACTTTTTTTCAGTGATACTATCATCTAAAAAACAATGCAAGAATTAGATGTTTTGTTTCCAGTCAAGACTTGGAGAAACTTGTTCATGCCTTTATCACCAGCAGGGTGGACTATTGTAATGGGCTCCTCACCGGCCTTCCCAAAAAGACCATTAGACAGCTGCAGCTCATTCAGAACGCTGATGCCAGGATTCTGACTAGAACCAGAAAATCTGAGCATATCACACCAGTCCTCAGGTCCTTACACTGGCTTCCAGTTACATTTAGGATTGATTTTAAAGTACTTTTACTCGTCTACAAGTCATTCAATGACCTAGGACTGAAACACATTGCAGATAGGCTTACTGAATATAAACCTAACAGAGCACTCAGATCATTAGGATCGAGTCAGTTAGAAATGCACTATATTTTATGTATTGCACTGTATTTTATCCAACCCAAAATGATTGCACTGTATTTTATGTAAAATCATTTTCTATTTTTAACTTAAATTCTTTTTAAGTCAATTTTTATATAATTCATGATTATTTTACTTTCTTTTATGTAAAGCACTTTGAATTACCATTGTGTACGAAATATGCTATATACTGTAAATAAACTTGCCTTGCCTTATGCCGCAATGGACTGGAATCCTGCAGTGCCCACAAGATCCCCCTGCACAAGAAGGCACATGTACTGGCCTGTTTAAAGTATTTAGTTCAAAGTAATGTTCAAAGAACATCTAGAGGCTACATCTAAAATATCTGAAAAATCTTGGACGAGAACCTTCTTCCCTCAGCCAGAACACTGAAGATGGGTCATGGATGGGTCTTCCCAGCATGATAATGACCTGAAATATACCACCAAAGCAACAAAGAAGATTCTTAAGAAGAAGCAAATTTAAGGTAATAGAGTGGCATTGCCAGTCTCCTGACCTCAATCCTATAGAAAATCAGTGGAAAGAGCTAAAACTTCGAGTTGTCAAATGACAGCCAAGAAACCTTAAGGATTTACAGTAGAGAGGATCTGTAAAGAGAAGTGGATCAAAATCCCTCCTGAGATGTGTTCAAACCTGGTGACCAGCTACAAAAAACTTCTTACCTCTGTGCTTGTCAACAAGGGTTTCTGCACCAAGTGCTAAGTCATGTATTGCTTGGTGATCAAATTCACTGAAATGCAAATCAATTTCTAACAGGGGCGGACTGGCCATCTGGAGCACCGGGACTTTTCCCGGTGGGCCGTTAGCCAATGTGGGCCGGCCCACCCGGTACACAAATCTATATATATATATATATATATATATTTTTTTTTTTTTTAATTGACGGAAATCATAATATTACATCTCTTTTCTACGCAAATGGATGAGTGAGTCGATCGCGCAGCCAACAAGCGCGTTTTCGTCTAATTTAGAGAGAGACCGATTCATCTGGTACAGCGAATTTCTCTGAGCAGCAGGCCACTGTATACGTTCACTTAAAACATAACCGACTGTGTTTACGAGAATACTTGCAGAGACAATTATTTTGAAATAATTGTGTGTGTATTTATTCATTCAGAAGTTAGGATACCCAAAAGATGAATTAATTCTTTGTACGCGCATTGTCTGAAATGTGGCTCACAGCGCGTGCTTTGAACGAGTGCGCGCAAGCTTCGAACGCGCCCAAATTGTTTAAAAAAGTTGAATCAGCAAGATTTAGAAACAAGTGAAAACGATCAACTACGATACATTTCACCCCTCCAAGCGAGTGAACAACGCGAATTTTAAATCACTATTCACGATAGCCCGTCGGGAAGAGCAGTGATACATTTTGGAGCCCGACTGCAAAACACAATAGCCCCTGGACGTCGGGCTAGCGATTTTGCGAGCCCTGCACCTCAGATCTATCCAGTTTGTGAACCACTGGTTTCCACAATGTTTTCGTTAAACAAAATAAATGATTATTTTAAAAGATTTACTCAAGAGAATAATCTGTTCACGAATCGGATCATGAACTTATATTACCGCATATTCATGCATCTGTTAATTGAATGCAAAGTGTATGTTCTAGGAGAATGTTTGTCTCGTGATGAACATGTATCGCTCACTAGGAGTCGCTAAATGAACAGCTGCAGCACGCAGGTTATCTTTTTTTTTTTTTTTTTTTTTCAATGGAGGATCAGTTGCCCTATTGGTTAAAATCCCCAAACAGTATACTTAAATATCAAATAAATAAATTACATCAAAACAGGGGCGTTTGCGTTTTGATGTGGTGGGCTGCTGTGGGCCAGAAAGTCCAGGGCCACTTTTTGGTCCCAGTCCGCCCCTGATTTCTAACCTTTATATAATGTGTTTTCCTGGATTTTGTGGTTGGAATTCTGTCTCTATAAGTTAAAATAAACCTACCATAAAAATTACAGACCCCCAAATCAGCCTATCTAGACCTAAAAGAATCTGTGTCTTTTGATGCATGAGGCAACCAGAGTGTTCCATTGGTTGTGGTTTTCTGCCAGACGTCTGGTCTCACTCCATCGCTGGTTGACAATTGCGAGGTCTTTCTCCACGATCTGTCGCCAGCTCATCTTGAGTCGTCCTTTTTTTTCTCCGGCCTGCTGGCATCCAGTCTAGTACTTGGCAAGCCAGTCTGTAGGAGGGGAGTCACAGTTCATGTCCTAGACACTGAAGGCACCATTTCCAGATGGTTTCGGACACCCCTGGAAGGCCTCACTTCTCCCTGACACAGTCCAATTGATTCCAGGAATTCTACTTAAGAATTTGGCGTCAGAAGCATCCAATTTCTTCTTTTGAGAGGTATTTTAACTGCCAAGGTTTGCTGCTGTAAAGGACTGTAGACAGCACATTGGACTTATAAAAGCGTAACTTGTTTCTGAGTGTAATTTTCCTGCTTTGCCATATTTTCCTAAGCTGATTAAAAAATGCTGCAGTTTTTCCTTTACGGCAATTAAGTTCCTGATTGATGTCCCCATCTCTGTTGATGGAGTTGCCAAGATTAGGTTAACATCTAACTCAAAAAGCACTGATCTTATATTATTAGGATTATGATGATGATGATTTCTTATATATTTATTTACAAAAACATAATGATTCCATATCTAATGGAATTAAAAGCTGCCATGCACCAGGGGGTTAAATAGAACATTTTAAAGAATAATAACATAGCATTCTTTCAGTCTCTGTTAATTTTAATACTAGGTTCTTCTAGAAATGTCAGTTTGATCCATTTGCCCCTTAACCAGAGTTGGTGTGTCTAACATAAACAAGCAAACAAAAAAGTTATCTTGACATTTTAGGCTGTTATTAATTTTGTGTTGTATAAGACCACTGAATATCAGTCGTGACGTCCCACAGACAAGGCTCAAATAAAGACCTTCCTGAGGAATATTGACACATCTCTTCATTTATTCAGATCTCTTTTTGTTTAAAGTTGCACTACCTCATGGGGTTACAGCTCAGTCTTCCCAGCAGGCAATTGTGAAAAATCTCAGTTTTACATGTTTTCTGTTTTTCTGCCACTCTCCAACAGCAGGACTCGGCTGAAGATAAAACCACAAGCTATGGTAAATGGGCCAAGGATAAAGACAGAGTTAAACTCTATTTGATGACGAAAGCTCCAGATTCCTGCGGAGTCTCCTCATTTTCAGCAGGTGTGCTATTTTTGACTCAGCCCATACTGTTCGGGCTATAAAACACTTCTACGGGAGTAAAAGAGCACAGTGAAACACAAAGCGTGTAAGTGGATAAAAAGTTGTGTGACTAGATATTCTGATGTACCATTACTCTTTTGTCAGCGTTAATGCACAATCAGTCCTCCACAGCATGTGTTTTATGGTTGGTATTAAGTCATTAAGCCATTAAAGATTAAATGCATTCAAAGCCACTTTCCGTCCATTTAATCAGTCCTTGAGATCCCTGGAAATCAAACCCATAGCTTTGGTGTTGCTAGTGGCATGCTTTACCGCTGTTACAATGTTCAGCAACAAGTACAGTCAAAAGTGAAAAAAAAAAAAGTGACATAACATTCAGCCAAGTATGGTGACCCATACTCGGAATTCATGCTCTGCATTTAACCCATCCAAAGTGCACACACACAGCAGTGAACACACACACACACACTATGAACACACACCCAGAGCAGTGGGCAGCCATTTATGCTGCAGCGCCCAGCGCCTTGCTCAAAGGCACCTAAGTCATGGCATTACCGGCACAAGACTCAAACCCACAGCTATAGGGTTAGGAGTCAAACTCTCTAACCACTAGGCCACGATTTCCCCTTAATTCAGGGGTGGGTAAAATTTTGTAATGGTTTTGAAATAGAAAAAAAAGGGCCTTATGCGTATCAATTTATTTGATCAGAAAGTACAGTTAAAACAGTAATATTGTGAAAAAAATACTACAATTTAAAATACCTGTTTTTGATTTGAATATATATTTAAAATGTAATTTATTCCTGTGATGCGGAGATGAATTTTCAGCATCATCACTCCAGTCTTCAATGTAACACAATCCTTCAGAAATCATTATAATATGCTGATTTGCAGCTCATGAATTATTATTATTATTAAACAATTTAATATAAGTATGTTAGTAAACACTTTAGTATTTTCTATATTGTTGCATAAATATCACCAAAAAGATAATCAGAAAGTTGTTGAAGTTGACAAAGAGAATCCAGTCAAATATTTGAGACAAAAATGTATACTTTGTCATTTATTTTTTGAGTGAAATGATCCAGTGTTACATATCTGTCAGTGGCAAAAGTATGTGAATCTTTGGTTTCAGTATCTGGTGTGACCCTCTTTTTAATAATAACTGCAGCTAAATGTTACTTGTAACTGCTGATCAGTCTTGCACAACAGCTTGTAAGAATTTACCCATTACCAGAAGCCCATTCCTCAGTACAGAACTGCTTCAACTCTGTGATGTTGTTGGGTTTCCTCCTATGGACTGCTTGCTTCAGGTCCTTCCACAACATTTGAATTGGATTAAGGTCTGGACTTTGACTTGACCATTTCAAAATATTAACTTTGTCCTTCTTTAACCATTCTTTGGTAGAACGACTTGTGCTTGAGAGCATTGTCTTGATGCATAACCCACTTTCTCTTGAGATTCAGTTCTTAGACAGATGTCCTGGCATTTTCCTTTAGAATTTTCTGGTATAATTCAGAAATCATTGTTCCATCCATGATGGCAAGCCACCTTGGCCCAGATGCAGCAAAACAGGCCTAAAACATGATGCTACCACCACAATGTTGCACAGATGGGATAAGGTTCTTTTGCTGGAATGCAGTGTTGATGGACTGGAGTGGTCTGGATTATTGTGATGATTTTACCAGCTATTTGAACACTCATTCTGATGGCACCCATTTACTGCATAGCATACACTGGTGAGCAAGTCAAGTGATACATTTCTCCAAATCTGTTAATCACTCCTCTTTTTATCAATTTAAAAGTTTTCTGAAAAAAAAGTATTACTTTCTTTAAAAAGTTAAATATTTGAATAAATGTTTTGAATAAATGTGCTTCTTTTACACTTTTCAACTGTATAACTCTTTTTGCTGTACTTTTGATCAAATAAATGCAGCCTTGATGAGCTTAAAAAAAACGTTTTCAAAAACGATAAAAAACCTTACTCATCCCAAACTTTTGAATGGCAGTGTGTTTCTTAGGCTTACTTTTTATCAGTGTATGAATAAATAGGGGGGGGGGGGGGTATAAAGTTTCTGAGCATCTGTTTCATCCATAGATGCTGTTTCATCCACAAATATTTCAAGTGCTGTAGGAGATGGAAGGTTAATTACTGAGGGAGCACCAAGTTCTCTCAGAAAGACTGACGTGACCACATTTCTTGCTCACGGCACAAACAAACGCTCAGCTCAAAGACAAACGTCTCTCGCAAGTCTGGTAAAATGAGTTCTAGCTGTTCACAGCACACACTAAACTCCACACACATACACACATTGTTTTGAAACACATCTAATTTAATCAAGATGCCTTGATTAAACTCTTTCAGGAGCTGTCGAGCCAGTCCAGTCTCTCCCCAGTTCATTTTCCTCAGTAGCATATGCTGGTTTTCTCTCTATCTGCCCCCAAACTTCACCATCTTTCAATTCCTCCCTCTCTCATTCTTTCACTTTCACATTGCCAGTCATGGAGATGTGAGCCTGTCACTTGCACTTGCTCCTTTAGAAAATGGAAAAAACAGACATTTGCTACAGCCATTGGGTATCTGTGACAATCTGGAACATCATAGGGAAACAATAACTGTCTCCTTTGTGAACTTCTAGCTGCCAGTTTAGAAGTTTCAGAAATAGATGCAAAGAACTGTGATGTGAAAAGCAGCAGACAGAAAAAAAAAAGTCAATTCCATGCTTTTTAGAGAGCTACAAAAACAAATTAGGCACATACATACAGTACAGTAGATACCTAGCCAGATAGAATGACTTAATAAATTATATTAATTATAATTATAAAAATTATATATATATAATTAAAATTATAAAAAAAAGTTAACATTTTTATTTTATGCCTTTAAGAGCCATACAAAAAGTAATTAGCCACTGGTAAAACAACTACTAGAATATTGTACAAATATTATATAATTATGAATTATTGTATAAATTATATAACATTTAATTAATAATAATAATAATAATAATAATAATAATAAAGAATTATATTTAATTTAGATGCTTGCATAATTATATAGCAAAATTATATAACATCTATTATTAATAATAATTATAATTATAATAATAATTATTATTAATTATTATAGTTGTTGTTGTGTTGCATCATTGGAAAAAAAACAAACAAACCAAAACAATCTGAATACATGGAGAATTTCGAATGGTCATCAATGCAGATTTTTTATTTATTTTTCTTTTGCAAACAGATGATATAGTTAAAACACTGATCAGCAAGGACTAACTGGGTCTGTTCTTCCAGAAGAGCCGGCCTACCAATGGAGGGGAAAGCAAATTATGGTTCCCAAAGTTTCCCATTCAATTCTACATGAAAGAATAGAGAAATAAAGAAATATCCAAAAGACTTTAGATTCGCCTATTTTAAATGTTTTTTTTACTTCCAACCAAGCACAACATTTTGAAAAAACTGTCAGTCAAACGAATAAATGTACATACAAATGCAAGTGCACTATAAGTCACTTAAATTATTTCTCACTAACAATAATAATTGCAAAACAAAAACTAACACTATGATAAGTGGTCTGCCTCAAGATTAATCTTGTGTCTAACTGTCCATTTCATTCCAAGCACACATGGATTTATCGTGTCACCTTAGGCGCAGTCCTTGATGCTGTTAAAATTGAGACACCTGCTTCCTGTCAGACCCGAATCTACAAGACAGAGTGCTTTTCATTTTCATGGTGCTTGATCTCAGGAATCTTTCATGTCTGGAGAAACAAGACTCTTTTGACTCCGTCGCCATTGTAGCAATTCCCTGGAAAAAGACCTTTCAAGTTTTAAAGCATTGTTCTTGTTGCATCTCAAATAAATTGTTTAAAAAACCATCAGTCGGTACTGAATAAAATCCTGCAGATTTGCTAAGAATGGAAGGTGTCCTTTGATTTACCTGCACAGGTCAGTCAGTCGGTCTACAAGTCTGCAACTCTCCTGGTTCGAGGGAAGCCTTTATTACTGTTTGTATTTGAGGGCAAGTACCAAAAGGACCAAGAAAGGAAGATCACATGGCGTTCTGAAACAACAGATAACCACAAGGGAGTCTGGAGTGCTGTGGTTGAGTTTGCTTAAGGGACAGCAGATTTTCCTTGGTGTGTTTTTCACCTTTATAAGTGGTAAACAGAACAAAAAAGCTCATTAAAACATGTACAGGACAAACCCTAGAATCAAAAGGGAAAACAAAAGCAAAAATGATTACTATTGGAGAAATTTAGCATTACATCACTTGCTCACCATCGGATCCTCTGCAGTGAATGGATGCTGTCAGAATGAGAGTCCGAACAACTGATAAAACATCACAATAATCCACAAGTAATCCACACCACTCCAGTCCATCATTTAACATCTTGTAAGGGGAAAAGCTTCATTTGCAGGAAACAAATTCATCAAGACATTTTAGCTTTAAACTGTTACTTCAGAACAAAATACGAGACCATAATCCATAATAACGCTTATTCCAGTGAAAAACTCCATCTTCTGTTGTCTCTCAAATTAAAATCCATCTACAAATTTGTTTAGGACTGTTTTCGCTTGTAAACCGTGCTTGATCTATGCATATTCCTCACACTGCTTTTGGCTTCTCAAGACATTAATTGATGGACTGGAATGTTGTGGATTACTTGTGGATTATTGTGATGTTTTTAACATCTGTCTGGACTCTTATTCTGACGGCACCCTTTCACTGCAGAGGATCCATTGGTGAGGAAGTGATACAATGGTACATTTCTACAAATCTGTTATGATGAGGAAACAAACTCATCTACATCTTGGATGGCCAGAGGGTGAGTAAATTCTCGGCAAAACAGTAATCAATGTGAAAATAATTGTCATAATATTTGCTGTAATTTACAGGAGAGAAACATTTGTGTGTGTGTGTGTGTGTGTGTGTGTGTGTGTGTGTGTGTGTGTGTATTTCTCATTCAATACTTTGTTTTTGTTAGAAAATCAATTACAGACTTAAAACTGGTGATGCTGCACCAATTGATTTTTTATTTTATTTTTTTTATTTTTTGGAGAAACTATACAGAATTAAAACCTTTCCACTTAACTGATTACCTTCAATTAAAAAGTCTGAGAGCACACAGATGCACTAATCAGCAGCATGAAATTGCTTATTATTCACATGTAAACTGCTCTTAATATCGAGACAATATTTTTCTCCATACTTGACAAGCCACTTATTATTGACACTAATGACACAGGAATGCATGGTGTTGTGCTGTGGTTTTATGTTTAAATTATTTTTTTTTTATGATAATATTAAGCTTCTTAGTTGAGTAAACATTGTCTACCTGCAGTATTATTACTATGGACACAAATCTGAGCTCTCAGATTATCTCTGATCCAGTTATCCAATGTATAAAAGACATAAAATCACTTAAATTATACCTTAATCTGTTAAAAAAGGCAGGGATAACTTTACAAACGTTTTAATACAAAGTACCAGGACTTTAACAGAGTGTCAGTTAATAGGTGTTGATGTTAACCATGCATTAAAAAAAGTAGCACTTTTAGTAGCGCAACAATAAAAATAAATAAATAAATCACACTAGGGACATAAACACAATTTATTTTTTTTATTTTTCATGCACTACATCCTGCTATAGATGTAGTTGTAAACTGTTTTGACCTCCCTGACTCATGTTTTGTATTTGGAAGTGTTTCGAATTAATGCAAAGACTGTCTCAGGAATGGAAGGCAAAAAGTGAATCATGATATCTTAAAGTTGCTGTTGCAAACTGAAAATAATTTGAGGGAAATGGCAATGTGCATCTGTGCAACTAAATGTTATCTCTCCCTGTACTGCTGTAAGAAATGTATGTGTGAACGGCTGTGTTTCCAGTTTGATGAGATGATAATGGACATTTCTATATGATTTTGAACATTATATGAGGAAATAACTTGTATAAATGTTAATAAATTGCATTGTGTAATCTCAGACTTAAAGCGTTAGTTCACCCAAAAATGAAAATTATGTCATTAATGCCTCCCCTCATGCCATTCCAAACCAGTAAGACCTCCATTTATCTTCAGAACACAGTTTAAGATATTTTAGATTTAGTCCGAGAGCTCTCAGCCCCTCCATTGAAGCTGTGTGAACGGTATACTGTCCATGTCCAGAAAGGTAAGAAAAAAATCATCAAAGTAGTCCATGTGACATCAGAGGGTCAGTTATAATTTTTTGAAGCATCAAAAATGCATTTTGGTCCTAAAATATCAAAAACTACGACTTTATTCAGCATTGTCTTCTCTTCCGTGTCTGTTGTAAGACAGTTCAAAACAAAGCAGTTTGTCATATCCGGTTCGCGAACGAATCATTCGATGTAACCAGATCTTTTTGAACCAGTTCACCAAATCAAACTGAATCGTTTTAAACGGTTTGCGTCTCCAATACGCATTAATCCACAAATGACTTAAGCTGTTAACTTGTTTAATGTGGCTGACACTCCCTCTGAGTTCAAACAAACCAATATCCTGGAGTAATTCATTTACTCAAACAGTACACTGACTGAACTGCTGTGAAGAGAGAGATGAACACCGAGCCGAGCCAGATAATGACTCCTTCACGAGTCAAGAACCGGTTGCATCGGTTTTCGGATCACCAGTAACGTTAGTTCCTTTTCAGGAACTCGAGCTGCGTCTAGCGCTTTGGGGAACATCCCTGACGAGACCGACTCTGAATATCGTGTGCAATCCGTCCATCGGAAAGGCGTGACGTCACGGGCGGGGTGACGTAGCGACCAGGAAGCTATAAAAGCACGTGCCGTGCAGCTGGCCTCAGCTTCGCGTCTATCAGCAAGCGCTCTGTGTGTGCATGTCAAAAGTCTGTCCCGTTGGTCCTATTTATTGTTGTCTGTCCCTTAGCCATTAAAAGATCGCTAAAACAGCTCAATATGCCAAAACAAAAGCAAAAGACCAAACATATGAAGGGTGATTCCAAGCCACGTTATAGATTGTGTGTTCCTCCCTGCCCTCGCTACATTACGAGCGGGGATACACACAGTCTGTGCGTGGCTTGCCTGGGATCGAAGCACGCTGAGTCGGCTCTCGAGGGGGCCGACTGTCCGCATTGCGAGCGATTACCAATGCGGACGCTTCGATCCCGGAGGGCTCTCTTCGAGGAGGGAGCCTTCACCAGCGTTCCTCGCAGTGCTGGCCCCGCTTCTGCCGAGGCAGAGCGGCTGCTGCACTCGTGGGGATCGCAGGTGGATCTGTCAGAGGGAATGGAGACGGGCCAGTCCTTATCTCCTTCCTCATCTGCCAGATCCGGCGCCCAAACCCTGGGTTCGGAAGCACGCTCGTCGGTTTCTTCCACCCAGGGTGAGGGTTCAACTCTTCACCTCTCTTCCTCCGAGGAGGTCGATGTGGAGACTGTTGCTGGGGATTCGCCACCCCTGTCGCCCCATTATGAGGAGCTGTTGGAGGTGGTTACGCGAGCAGTAGATAAATTAAAAATCGAATGGCCTGCTGAAAAACAAACCGAGCCGCAGAGAAGCAAACCAGACGAATGCTTTCTGCGGCCGAGGCAACCACCTCCACGTCGGAGCCTTCCATATTTTCCCGATCTCCACGATGAGTTATCGAGATCGTGGAACCACCCTTACTCAACCCGCCTCTTCGGCTCCGATTCACTATATTATGGCAATGTGATGGGGCTGGGAGAGCGGGGTTATAGAGCGATGCCACGGGTCGAACAGACGCTCGCGGGCTATCTGTCGCCCGGCTCGGCATCGTCTCTAAAGGCTCCGACATTGCCCACTAAGCCTCTTCGAGTTACATCATCGCTAGTGGGCAAAGGTTATGTGGCAGCAGGTCAGGCTGGGGCTTGCCTTCATACTATGGCAGTCCTTCAAGCTTATCAGGCTGACCTGCTGAGAGATATCGATGAGGGGGAGGGGATTAAGTCTGAAGATGTAGAAGAACTCAGAAAGACGGCTGATCTCTCCCTCCGCACCACTAAAGAGAACGCTCGCGCAATTGGGCGGTCTATGGCAGCCTTAGTGGCCATGGAGAGGCATTTGTGGCTGACCCTGTCAGAGATAAAAGAAAGAGACAGGGTCTGCCTCCTGGATGCCCCGCTTCAAGCCTCGGGCCTGTTGGGCGACACAGTCAACACTGTCGTCGACAGGTTCCAGGAGGCACGCAAACAGGCGGCGGCGTTCCAGAGTATCGAGTCGATCCTCATGTCAGTCGAGAGAGTCAAAGAAGGCCAGTCACTCACTGTCAAACAATTCCAGAGATTGTTAGGGCTGATGGCAGCTGCGTCCAACGTGATACCTTTTGGCCTTCTGTACATGAGACCCCTACAGTGGTGGCTCAAGTCCAAGGGCTTTTCCCCGAGGGGAAATCCACTTCGAGTTATCAAGGTCACGCAACGGTGCCTTCGTGCCTTAGACATGTGGGAGAAACCTTGGTTCTTGAATCAGGGCACGGTGCTGGGAGCTCCTTGTCACCGTGTAACGCTAGCAACAGACGCGTCCCTCACCGGTTGGGGTGCGGTCATGAGTGGCCACCCTGCCCGCGGTCTGTGGAGCGGTCGCCATCTGACATGGCACATCAATTGCCTAGAGATGCTAGCAGTCTATCGAGCATTGAAATATTTCCTCCCAGACCTGAGAGGTCACCATGTGTTGGTGCGCACCGACAACACATCAGTGGTCTCTTATATCAATCACCTGGGGGATCTGCGTTCACGCCCCTTGTACAAGCTGGCACACCAGATCCTTCTGTGGTCCCAGGGCAAACTCCTCTCGATCAGAGCAGTGTATATTCCTGGGAGGTTGAATGTGGGAGCAGACATACTGTCGAGGCAGGGGCCGAGGCCCGGGGAATGGATGCTTCACCCCGAGGTGGTGAAGCAGATATGGAGAGTATTTGGCACAGCCCAGGTGGACCTCTTTGCGACTCAGGAGACATCGCAATGTCCCCTCTGGTTCTCTCTAGTTCATCCAGCTCCTCTGGGACTGGACGCTATGGTACAGACCTGGCCGAGGCTTCGTCTGTACGCTTTTCCCCCTATTGCTCTGCTCCCGGGAGTTCTGGCGAGAGTACGCCAGGACGGGGTCCGTCTGTTATTAGTAGCCCCGTTCTGGCCGGGCCAAGCATGGTTCTCAGATCTAGTCTCGCTCCTCGACGGCTCTCCGTGGGAGATACCGATCAGGACAGACCTACTCTCACAGGCGCAGGGCACGATAATTCACCCTCGCCCGGAGTTGTGGAAGCTGTGGGTGTGGCCCCTGAGGGGGCACAACTGTTAGCAGCTGGTCTCTCAACCGAGGTTGTTGAGACCCTACTCCAATCCAGAGCTCCCTCTACGAGGAAACTGTACGCCCTGAAGTGGAAACTCTTCACTTCATGGTGCAGAGACCGCCAGCTTGACCCAGCAAACTGCCCAGTTGGTACAGTTCTGGTGTTTTTACAAGCCAGGCTCTCTGCGGGATTATCCCACTCCACCTTAAAGGTTTACGTGGCGGCCATAGCTGCTTTCCATGTCCCTTTCAATGGTCAGTCAGTGGGTAGACACACCCTAGTTACACGTTTCCTCCGAGGTGCACTGAGGCTGAGACCTCCAGTACGGTCCCGTGTTCCCCCCTGGGATTTGGTTGTGGTTCTAGAGGCTCTCTGTAAAGCTCCATTTGAGCCAATTCAAGACATCTCAGACAGACATCTGACGATTAAAACTGCCCTGTTACTGGCAATCACCTCTCTAAAGAGAGTTGGAGATCTCCAAGCCCTCTCGGTGGCCCCTTCTTATCTAGACTTTGCCCCTGGTATGGCCAAAGCATTCTTACACCCTCGAGCGGGTCATGTTCCGAAGGTTCCCTCTGTTACCCCACAACCTATGGTACTGCAGGCCTTCTGTCCTCCTCCCTTTCGGGAGCCAGACCAAGAGAAGCTAAACTGTATGTGTCCAGTGCGAGCACTGGACGCATACGTCCACAGAGCTGCCCTGTGGAGAAAATCCGACCAATTGCTTGTTTGCTACGGTCCTTCTAACAAGGGTTATCCTGCCACCAAGCAGACCCTTAGTCGTTGGATAGTCGAGGCTATCAACGTCTCCTATGAGTCCTCTGGTCTTCCCCCTCCTTTGGGGGCCAAGGCTCACTCTACTCGGGGTATGGCGGCCTCTAAGGCCTTCTCAGCAGGTGTGTCCCTCTTGGACATCTGCAACGCTGCGGGGTGGTCCACGCCCTCCACGTTTGTCCGATTTTACGATCTTGACATGCGAGCCACGCCGGGCTCTTCTGTTCTCTCGTCTTAGCTGTGCTCTTCGGATACACACTAGGCAGGGATTTGGAAGTCTGGCAGCGTTGGCACATCGTTCCCCAAAGCGCTAGACGCAGCTCGAGTTCCTGAAAAGGAACGCCTCAAGGTTACGTATGTAACCCTAGTTCCTTGAAGGAACGAGACGCTGCGTCGCGAAGCCATACTCCCGGCACCCCTGCCGGCGCTTGCTTCCCTACTCGAAGCTGAGGCCAGCTGTACGGCACGTGCTTTTATAGCTTCCTGGTCGCTACGTCACCCCGCCCGTGACGTCACGCCTTTCCGATGGACGGATTGCACACGATATTCAGAGTCGGTCTCGTCAGGGACGTTCCCCAAAGCGCTAGACGCAGCGTCTCGTTCCTTCAAGGAACTAGGGTTACATACGTAACCTTGAGGCGTTCTTTCTGACAGTTCGATTCACGCTGAATCACACATGCGCAGTATCATCAGCTCCAATGCTTACAATGCTGAATAGAAGTAGTTTTTGATATTTTTGGACCAAAATGTATTTTCGATGCTTCAAAAAATTCTAACTGACCCTCTGATGTCACATGGACTACTTTGATGATGTTTTTCTTATCTTTCTGGACATGGACAGTATACTGTACACACAGCTTCAATGGCGGGACTAGGAGCTCTCGGACTAAATCTAAAATATCTTAAACTGTGTTCCAAAAATAAACTGAGGTCTTACGGGTTTGGAACAACATGAGGGTAAGTTATTAATGACATAATTTTGCAAATTGGGCGAACTAACCCTTTAAATGAATATAAAATGCATCTTTTGATAAAACAAAAGCATGTTTTGACCTTGTATGTGTGTGATCCTATTGTAGGAGACTCCCAAAACATCATTAGGAACAGTAAAAATTGCATAATAGGGGCACATTAATATATATTCAAAAAGTTAGAAACGTGAGATAATGCACTTTTTAATGTTTGCTAATAAACTTAACAAATCATTAATTCAAGTAAGTAAAAATGTCATTAAACTATCAATTCCATATGATGAAGCACTTACTGAAAATCTACAAATGATTTTAACATCACGTGTTGGTGCTGTAAGGAGCTCAAGATGACGGAGAATTCCAAATAACAGTCCATTAAGAAATCAACAGAAGAAGCACTAGAGAAACTCAGAGAAAATGCAGCAAAACCAACATCTAACATCTAACAATAACCAGCAAAAGATTGAATAGAACAGGGAGAACTTATACAGAAACTAAATGAGAGAACTAATGAGATGATTAATGAACACAGGTTAACAGAACAAATTAATCAGGGCCACTAAGAAAAACTAGTGGTGCATTCCAAACAGGATATATCGCCCTCCAAAGGGCACTTCTGAGTGAAAACAATCATGGACACCATAATGAAGGGTCGTTCCAACCTGAAGTGCTCAAAACAGGCCACTTCAAAGGGCCCTTTGGAATTAAGTATTACAAGGGTACAACTATAGACTGTATAAAAACATGGACATAGTGTCCGTGACATCACCCATAGGTTTCGGAAGAGCGTTTTTGAAGCCAAAACTAGGCGGAGCCAGCCGTCACCATCTTGGCAGCTCGTCACTCCTGGACAATTGAAAACAGGCAAAGAGGCATGAGCTGGTTGCTGAAACCATTCCCACCTAGTGCGACGGCTGTGACTGCAGTGGCAATTCACCTGTCACTCAAGTGGCCGCGCCTTTAATTATGCAGAACTTTAAGGCTTAATATAATTTAAATGGATGAGTTATAAAAAAAAGTTTTTGTTAAGGGTAAAATTAGCTATATAGACCAAAATAATTTTTTGAACCAGGCTGTAAACATGAATATATTTTTTTTTTCTGCTGTAAAGTTGGGTGTTTAAACATGGGGAGTCTATGGGATTGACTCCCTTTTTGAAGCCAGCCTCTAGAGGCCAGTTAACGAATTACAGTTTAAGTCACTTCCTTGTTGGCTTCACGAGAGAGAGCAGGAGGTTGCCGCTTGGGTACAACTGATGGACACTTTGGGCTCCCATTATCCTTTTTTGAGCAGATTCTTTGCATGATGATGGCTCCTCCATGTGGGCACGTGATAATGACACAGACAGGTACTTCAAGAAACAGTTGTTTGGTCCCCTACACCCTTCATCCCTTTGAAGCTCTCACTCCAGAGGGTAAACCCTTTGAAGGGATTAGGGCATAGGGATGAGCCCTTTCGTATGGAACGCAGGGCTAGTCAATGAAAAACAAAGACAAGGGAACAGGAACACAAACAAAAGTCCATAACCTTGACAATAAGACAGACAGAGAGAGAGAGAGAATAAAAATAAAAAATCAAATAAAGTTACTAACTAGTGCTGAAACTACTAACTAGTTACTGAAAATCCATTATCATCTTTTAATATGATAAACTTTAATTTTTTGCAAAACTTAAATGTTTTCTCATACAGAAATTAAAAATAAATAAATAAACAAACACTAAGATATATTTACTGGAGGAAAAAAGTGACTTCCCAGTAATAAGGCACACAAATGACAAGTAGTCACGTCAAGTCAAGTCACCTTTATTTGTATAGCGCTTTATTCGCTTGTTAAATCTGTCATCACGTTTCACCGCTTCCGTGTCCAAAAGCTCTGATCAGATACCATGAGAAAATGTGCTAATATACACTCACAATGTGATATAATATTACCAAAAAAAGTATAATCCTAACCTTTAACTCTATACCGAAATCCCAGATAGCCAGACAATAAAAATATAAAAATAAATATAAAAAATTATTTGTATTTGGGACACTGTGAGCATGGAGACTACACCATAAATTTGAAAATGTTTAGCTTAAATGTTTAATATAAATAAACAGTGCTCATAAATGGCTGCTGAAGAAGTATTCTCAAGTGAGGCCTTAACAACTGAATACATTACTGATTGTGTCAAAGCAGCTTTACACTGTTAAACAGGGTTGTCAATAATGCAAGAAGACAATAACAGTAATTTTTCAGCTAAAGTCAATTCAGTGATTATTCAGTAATGTCATCATCTAGTTCAGCTCTCCTCCAATAGTGTCTTGAGCAATCAGTCAAGCATCCCCAACTAAGCAAGCCAAAGGCGACAATGGCAAGGAACCAAAACTTCATCAGTGACAGAAATGGAGAAATAAACCTTGGGAGAAACCAGTCTCAGTCGGGGAGCCAGATCTCCACTGGCCAGACGAAACCAGCATGGTGTGGATTAATTCCAGGAACATTTCTAAAAAGCATTACATGAGTATTAAACATTTTACATTGAAATAGAAACATAAAGTTAATGCAATTTAATATACATTCTTATTTGAGTGCACAAGCATCTGATTTGTAAAAAATGCTTAATGTTTATAAATTACTTCTTTAATATGTGATCACTGCGCTCAACTGATACTTAGGGTGCGTAGACCAAGTATAAAACAGAATTATTTAAAATGAAAAAAGCAGGATCATTATTCACTTATAAACATTGTTTTTTCAAAATGTTTATAAGTGAGTGTGGATCCTACTTTCTTTATTTTTTTATTAAATTACTTCCTAATTATTATTATTATTTTTTATTTATTTATTTTTTGTAGGGTTTTACATCAATTATTAATCCACTTGGATTCTGGATTCTTATTTGCATATTTGCTCAGAAGGGAAGACAGTCCTCTAACAAACTCATCTTGAGAGCAGATGGTGGTGAACACCTGGATTATCCATGGAGACAAACCCTCCTGAAGTTCCCTTTAAAATAGTAGAGATCTTCAATGATGTTTGACATTCCTGCACTGCATGCGGGGAGCATTTGGATTACAGTTTGCTTTTAAGGATCCCGGCACGTTCAACAGTGAGCTCTTTTATTCCTGTGATCTCTCCAGGAAAGAGCGCAGATCTTACAGCGGGGCTTTACCATACGCGGGGGATATGGCTGGGAGGTCTGGGAGTGTGTTTAGGCTGAGGATTGCAGCAGTTTACACATCAGACAGCATAATGTTAGCGGGAGCTTAGCAGCTAAAGATCAAAGCTAATAACCCAAAGGCCCTGGGTTCAGACGCTAGAAGGTCTAATCTCACGAACCTCACAGCACAGCCATGAAAACATCTGATGCATATTTACACAAAGACAGCAACTGACTGACTTCTACGCAATATTTGGGAGTTGGCATACTACTGTTCAGAAGTTTTGGGTTGGTAAGGTGTTTTTATTTTTTTAAACAAGTTTCTTATGAACATCAAGCCTGACTTTATTTGATAAAACTGCAGTAAAACAGTAATAATGTGAAATATTTTTACAATTTAAAATAACAATATTATTGTGATGCATAGCTGAATTTTCAGCATCATTACTCTAGTCTTCAGTGTCACACGATCCTTCAGAAATCATTCTTATATGCAGATTTGTTGCTTAAAGCTGAAGTAGGTAACTTTTGTAAAAATGTATTTGTGAAACCTGTCATTATGTCCTGACAGTAGAATATGAGACAGATAATCTGTGAAAAAATCAAGCTCCTCTGGCTCCTCCCAGTGGTCCTATTGCCATTTGCAGAAATTCGAGAGCTCCCGGTAAAAAAAACAACCAATCAGAGCTGCGGTCCGTAACTTTTTTTGTGTTCAAGATTTACAAAATGTATATAATAAGCGAGTACACCATTTTCCAAACCGTGTTTTTAGCCTGTCCTGAATCACTAGGGTACATCTATAATAAGTGTTTATATTCGGACTATTTTACATTGCTTCGGGGGTACCGCGGCGGGGTAACCCGGTACCTTTGTGATTCTTCATAGACATAAACAGAGAGCTGTCAATGTTTATAACATTATGAGCTACAATGTTCTTCCGCAAGACGCAAGCAGTTCTGTTTATTAACCGCTAGAGCGTCAAAAGTTACAGACTGCAGCTTTAAGAAACATTTTTGATTATTATCGGTGTTCAAATCAATGTTGAGCTGATTAATGGTATTGCAGAAACTGTGATACTTTTTTTTGCAGGCTTTTTTCTTTTCTTTTTTGTGACGTTATAGATGTCTTTACTCTCAGTTTGATGAATTTAATATCTTAAAATAAAAGCAATAATAATACATCATAATGACCCCAAACTTTTTAACAAATATACATGGAAAATCATAAGGAATGTTTCTTGAGCAGCACATCAGTGTATTATAATGAATCATGGATCATATCAAGGATCATGTGGCACTGAAGACTGGAGTAATGATGCTGAAAATTCAGTTTCGCAGTAGAGGAATAAATTACATAAAAAAATATATTACAATATAAAATAGCTATTTTTAATTGTAACTATATTTCACAATATAACATATGTATTTTTAATCATAAAATGCAGCCCTGGTGAGCAGAAAATAAATCTTAAAAAAAAAAAAACAATTAAATAAAATCCAAATGTTAAACACCCCTCAGCACAACTCAACATACTCCCTTGATTCATAACTTTACTCCCTAGATGTCAACCACCACAAATTTTTGACCACCAGTATATACAGTCATCATAAAATTAAATATTTTACTTAGCATAGCATAGCAAGGCCTATGATCTCCATAGTATTTATTCAAAATAGAAGGCAGTATATGCAGTAAGCCTGTTACTTTCACAGGCTACAAGACACAAAAAGTAATATAAATCCAAGTCTTTATTGACTGATGGTAATGAGGAGGCCTGGTGAGTGAGTGCAGCGTATTGCCAGAGGTGATGGATTCCGTAGCTGAGGCTCCAGCTGTGCTGATAGTCTGAGCAATATGACCAGAGGTAGCGTCCAAGCTCTTGGATCTTGCCCTCAGTCTGGCCATTTGTCTGGCGAAGGTAGCCAGAGGATAAGCTGACAGTGACCCCTAGGAGCCAGAAGAAGGCCTTCCATATGTGAGAGATGAACTGAAGACCCCGGTCTGAGACAATGTCTTTGGGTTGCCTGTAATTTAAGAACACATGGTGGAATAGAATCTCTGTGGTTTTGAGTGCTGTAGGTATACCCCTAAGAGGGATCAACTTGCAGGCCTTGGAAAAGCGATAAACTACCATGAAAACACCCGTGTGGCCTTCAGAGTTTGGTAGATCTGTTACACAGTCTACTCCGATGTGTGGCCAGGGTCTTTATGGTACCGGCAGGGGGACCAGCTTACCGGATGGTAGATGGCGAGGGGACTTAGACAAGGCACAGACTGAGCAGCTTCGGATGTATCTGATGACATCCTCAGCCATACCGGGCCACCAGTACCGAGCCTGAAGTGGCGAAAGGGTCCTCTGGCTGCCTGGGTGTCCAGAGCCTGGTACTTCATGTACTGAGCCTAGAAGGGATATTCGCTGGGAGGATGGTACGTACATCTTCCCTTATGGGCCTTTCTGCAGAACAGGTTCGGTTTTGGTGGCATAACGGATGTATTCAGTGAGTTCTTGTGGTCGGTTATTGTAGTGAATGGTGGTGAAGAGGTTCCCTTCAGTCAATATCGCCACTCCTCCAGGGCTAACTTGATAACCAGTAGTTCCTGGTTGCCAATGTCATAGTTTTGTTCCGCAGGGGTCAGTTTCTGGTAGAAATATGTGCAAGGATGGAGGGCGGGGAGGCTCACTGTGATACTGAGACAGCACAACCCCTATTCCGGTGGTCAGGGCATCCACCTCGACTACAATGGGGACTTGAAGATCTGGGTGATGAAGGATGAGGGCAGTGCTGAATGGTTCTTTGAGACGGTTAGTACCAGAAAGGAGATGGTTCCTTAGTGCAGACATCCGACTCTCATTGTTAAAGGTGGAGCTCAATTCACCGTTCCACGGCTCAGCAGCTTTACCTGAATCGTCTCGACTAGGAGCTACCGGGACCGCCGCTTTCAGGGTAGGTTGAGTCTGTTTAAGAGGGCTTGAGATATGAAGTTCCCAAAGGAGCCCGAGTCAATGAGGGTGTAGACTATAACAGAGGATGAAGATGTGACAATTTGAACGCAGAGAAGGGACGATGAAGAAATATCTGGCTTAAGTTGAATCGTACTCACCATCTAGTGTGGAGATCTCACAGGCCAGTTCCTGATGGCATGATCTGTAGATGCACAGTACAGACATAGTCCATTTGCAGTGCGGGAGCACGCTCGGTGTGTGATAGTCAAGTCGAATCCATTTACATGGGTTCTGGTACTGGAGGCCCAGGAGCAGGTGAGGCTAGCTGGTTGGCTTCATCCTCAAGACATGCAGTAAGGCGTTGCGATATGCGGAAGGCGCACTGCATAAAAAGGGTGCACAGAGGTATGCAGATACATATGTTGACAGGAAGGTAGGAAAGCTATTTAAAACGCTTGGACCAAGCGTTTTGATTGGATGTACAGTACATTTCTTGGTCCTATGCCGTCCAAAGAAAATATAAATACAGATAAATACATTTAAACCACTTAACTTAATGATTGCTATCGGAATGTGAAGAGACTTTCAACCAGTATAACAAAAAATGTTTCTGAAGACCTATTGCACTTTTAAGTAAACATCATGTTCCATGAAGATATTTTGTAAACTGACTAGTGTAAATATATCAAAATCTAATTTTTGATTAGTAATATGCATTGCTAAGAATTTCATTTGCACAACTTTAAAGGTGGTTTTCTTAATATTTAGATTTTTTTGCACCCTCTGATTCCAGATATTCAAATAGTTGTATCTTGCCCAAATATTGACCTATCATGACAAACCATACATCAATTGAAAGCTTATTTATTAAGCTTTCAGATGATGTATAAATCTTATCTTCTACAAATTGACCACACATGGTCCTCATTTGTTACTTAATTGTTCTGTGGTTAAATACAGACTTAATTGCAACTATATTTCATATTTCTCATTTCATATTGTGAGTTTCTTTTAGAAGTGCAGTATGTGTGTGTGTGTGTGATTCTGAACAGTGTTGGGGATAACACATTACAAGTAACGCAAGTTATGTAATCAGATTACTTTTTTTAAGTAACTAGTAAAGTAACGCATTACTTTTTAATTTACAAGAAAATACCTTAGTAGCAATAGTTTTTTTCAAATAAGTAACGCCAGTTATTTTTTCCCATTTCTTGACTGAAAACTCTCCTGTCCCCTTGTTGAGAGAAATCAGGAGTACTTTAGTTCTAGAATAAATGTGAATCACAAAAAAAAAAAAAAAAAAAAAGTTTCATAAGTTTTCCTCAAAATGAAAAAAAGGTTAAAAGCAACTCAGAATATGACTCAAAGCTGCAATATTTAAATATGTTAAATAATAAAAATATCCTTTATGTTTTCAATCCCAATTTTAATAACCAATTTGCTGCTGACCTATGATGATCCAATTCAACCATACTAATAAGCAAAAATTACACAAGATTACTAACATTACAAACTAACATTTTTTTTTTCTTGTTTTATTGCTGAAGAGTGTAGAATAGGTAACACATATAAGTTGCTTATTAGCATGCATATTACTAGAATATTAGCCATGTATTAGTGCTAATTAAGAACATATTAATGCCTTATTCTACTTGACCTTATTCTACATCCCTAATCTTACCCATTACCTAAACCTAACAACTACCTTACTTACTATTAATAAGCAGCAAATTAAGAATTTATTGAGAGAAATTTTGTAGTTAATAGTTAACAAGTGTTACCTATTCTAAAGTGTTACCCTTTCTTCTTCTGTGTTCTACTGTACAGACTTGAATTTACTTTTCCTTCAGCCGTATAGGCTTTTGATATGAAAAGTATTTTACATTTGCCAAACATAAAACTTGTTATATTAAAAGCAAACAAGCAAGCCCAGTCCAGATTTAAAAATTAACGGAAAAGTAACGTAATGCATTACTTTCAATAAAAAGTAACTAAGTAATGTAATTAGTTACTTTTTAGGAAGTAACGCAATATTGTAATGGAATATTGTAATGCATTACTTTTAAAAGTAACTTTCCCCAACATTGATTCTGAGCAGAAAAATACTAGCAAATGTTAAAAATAAAGGATCTTTGTGTCCAAATATTTGACAGGTAGACCTCATCTTATTACTTTATTGTAAACAGTTAATCCACAACATTCAATTTCTACCTCAACACCATCATTTATCCTAAGTAACTCTTCTTTTTTGCTTCCACTGCAGTGCTGGTTTCAGTGTTACATGAGCAAGAATACAACCTATGGATTTTCCTATAATCACGTGACATAGAAAAGTGTTTACCAGTTAATCACTTAAACGCTCTACAAAAACATGTTTAATTGGAAAGTTATCAAATAACTCACAACACAGTGTGCCTCTTTAAAGCGGATATTGATTTCAGGTTTCTAGTGCTATTGCACACATGCCATCTCCAAGAGAGTTTCCCATCAGCAGCTGTCAACCAGCACTCGGACAATGATTGATCGTTTACAAAGTGGATTACCATTGATCATTACTCAATCATGGAGATGATTCCAGCCTGTAAAACATCCCTGTCTAAACAGGTCATTCATCTTAAGAGGACCCAGCTGTCACAATGGCTTCATAACAACAACCTCCACCAAACGGGCAATTGTGTTGCAATTACTTCACTGGCACACCCCGCAAACCCTCAAACATCACTTTTAATTTGCCCGGCTTCTGTCAAAAATTGATATCTCATCCGAGAAAATGTTCCACTGGATTATTGCATTTTATAGTCCTTTAAAATCATGAATCCCAAAATTAATGCTCAGCGAAGTATGAACCGAGCAAATGCAAACAAAGTTAAGGCATGCTACAATTCACAAAACACATTTCATGCAACAGACTTGAATGCTCCATCTCACACTGGATAAAGGTTTTATTGTGCCATGCAATATATTTGTCCATGCTCAATCAGACATGCCAGGTTTGCGCCTGCTGTTTCGGACCTGCCAGACCAGATACTGCTGCGGATGTTAAGCAGAGAGATTTTGGACTCTGGGCCTGAAGTTTCTGACACCTTAGCATTTATTCTCTGCTTTACTGTAAACTGCTTTACTGCTTTTAACTTTAGAAATAATGGCAGTCCCAAAAGGGTCCAGGTTAACAGGTTAAGTTGCACGTGTTCTTGCAATTGTTTAGACAGCAAACATCAAGACAGCTTACTTGGTTTTAAAACAGAGCTTATTTCAGTGCTGCAAAATGACACTGGTGGAGAGCAGAAATATGACAGTGGTCAGCAGTTTCCGTTGACAAGCATGACAGGCGTTTTCACCTAACTCATCTCTCAGGACTATTTGAGAACACAGTTGTGCATTAGAGGCACTTAAGAGTAACATGCCTCCTCCCTCTAGATCAATATTGTTGAAATAGACATCACCTGCTCTCTTTATCATGTGATAATTGCTAATGCTTCCTGCATAATATTAAAAAACCCATACCCTTTTCCTTCCAGGACACTCAGCTTTCAGATCAAAGACTTTTCACCGTTGGTTATACTGGGTTCTCTTTTCAGCATGACAATAACAACCCACTTTTACTGACTTGGGCTATGAGCTTCTCCACCCTTCCATCCAGACTCTAGGACCTTGGTTTCCAAATGAAATACAAAACTTGCTATCATCTGAAAAAAGGACTTTGGCCCAATGGCAGCAGTCCATTTCTTCTTCTCCTTAGCCCAGGTAAGATACCTCTGACGTTGTCTGTGGTTGTGACAACTGTAGCCAAATTCCTTGACACTTCTGTGTGTGGTGGCTCTTGATGCCTTGACCCTAGCCTCAGTGCATTCCTTGTGAAGTTCTCTAAAATTCTTGAATCCAGTTTGCTTGACAATCCTCATAAGGCTGTGGTTCTGTCGGTTGGTTGTGAATCTTTTTCTTCCACACTTTTTTTTTCCATTCAACTTTCTGTTAACATGCTTGGATACAGCATTCTGTAAACAGCCAGCTTTATTGGCAATTCATTTTTGTGACTTACACTCCTTGTGAAGGGTGTCAATAATTGTCAGAGACCATTTTGAAGACTCTGGAAAACTTTGCAGGTGTTTTGAGTTGTTTAGCTGAGTGGCATGTCATCATATTCTAATTTCATATACATATTCGAACGTAGGCTAGGATACAATATATATGGTTACATGAATTAGGAAGTACTCCTGATTGGCTGGTGCCATGGAATTGAATAAGCCAATTAGCAATTAGTTAGAGTTTCATGCCTGAACTATATATTTACATTTATTTTGAAAACAGAAAGAATGACAGACAGTTATCCAGATATTCAGTTTTTTGTATTACTATTATTATTAATAATAATACATATTTAATTCAACTGAAGAAAAAATAACAACATTATTTAAAATAAAATGAAAGCAATAAAAAAATGCTTAAAAGTTTTAAAATGTGTTTTATTAAAAAAAAATACATTTTATACATATTTTAGAAGTATAGAATTCAGTATATATTTACCTTTTTTGAGATCTCTTTTGATAGCAAACTTTGGTATCATGACACATCTGAGCACGGATTGATGCATTGATGAGATCATTTCAGGAACTCAGGATACTTTTAATTGCTGTGAAAAATACAATTAAAATATTTAAAAAAATTGCACTTGTGATCAATGTGTTATAAATGGTGCATAGTTTAAAATGAATCTCAATAAATGAAATGATAGTAAATCAGGCAAATTAGAACTTAAGCTATTATGTATTTATCCTTTACAAATATGCTTTATTAATAATCATGTCAAGCCCTATTACCAGATTTTACCCTTCAGTAATTAACTCAATCAGCAGATTTCCCTCCGTTCATCTGGGTTCAGATTTAAACAAAGGTGTTTACATGTGGAGGGAGAATCCTGTCACTAATTGGAGTGATCCAAAGGCGCTTAATGAGAATAAGGAAATAATATGAAATGGGAAACTGTACAAATGTCCCTGCGTTTAGAATATACCCTCAGAGGAAACTTGCGCTTTGACATTTAAAGCAAACAAATCCATATGGTAGGCCCGGATGCCCACGCATTAAGCAATGTGTGACAGCAGCTCTCTGCGATGGAATTGAATTACTGTACACTTTGAAATCCCAAAGCGATGGAACGAATGCAAGGGCTAGACAAAGAGTGAGCTTGACCCATTTCTAATGTCTGAACAGTCATCCAAAGCAGCAGGCAGAAAGCACACATCACCAATGGTGGTCCCATCCTCATCCCATCCAGTCAAAGTGTGACATGCGGGGCATTCAGGGAATTAAACGTGTCACAAGTCATTAACCCTAAGCTTAAGAGTGAGATGTGTGGAAGCCTATAGACAGGCCAGAAAGCTATGGATTTTCCACATACTGGACCCTAATGCTGGGAGCGAGGTTAAGGCCGAAGCTTACTGCAAAAATCCACAGCTACTTCCCTCCATTGTCACCCTAATGTGGGGTCTATTCCTCTGGGTGACCTCAATGAGAGTTGACCAGGGTATAAAGAGACTGTAAATGTCTTTAATATATTGCCGTTTCTTATGTTAGCAGATCTGCCATAGTTTGCATGAATTTTAGTCATTTTCTTGGCGTAAAAGGATCCTACACTCATAAAAATAAGGATTCTTTATTGGCATTGATGGTTCCATGCAGAATCTTTAATATCTATTCAACCTTTCCATTACATGAACGGTTCTTCATAGTGAAAAAAAAATATTGTAACTTTGTAAAATTGTAACTTTAATTTAAAGCAATATTGTAATAAAGCAATATGGTAGGTTTCAGAGCCGAAAAAAAAACTTATTATACTTATAGTATTATACTTATAGTACCTATTGACTTCCATAGTATGGAGAGAGAGGAAAAAATACCATGGAAGTCAATGGGGATAATCAACTGTTTGATTGCCAACATGCTTCCAAATATCTTCTTCTACAGTATGTTCAGCAGAAGAAAGAATTTCATTCAGATTTGGAACAAATGTGTTATGCCACCTCTAAAAGAACAAATAATAATAACTAGAAAAAAAAGTTTGTTGAGACAAACTTTAAGTTGGCTTGAGAAAGCCTAACCAGAAAGTTTGAATAAGTTTAAAGAAGTTAGGAGTTTATAGTTTAAAGTTAGATTGATAGATTAGCTGAAAGAAAGAAAGATAATTAGTTAGAAAGAATGACAGATAGATTAGTTAGAAAGAATGATATAGATTAGTTCAAAAGAAAGAATGATAGATAGATTAGTTTGACAGAAAGAATGCATGCGACTAGCATGTTGGTAACATGATTAGCATGTTGCTAGCATGTTTCTAGCATGATAAGCATGTCGCTAGCATGTTTCTAGCATGATACGCATGTTGCTAGCATAGCATGCTGCTACCATGTTGCTAACATGTTTCTAGCATGATTAGCAAGTTACTAGCATGTTGTTAGCATGACTAGCATCTCGCTAGCATTTGTGTCTAGCATGATTAACATGCTGCTAGCATGTTGCTAGCATGTTTCTAGCATGATTAGCAAGTTACTAGCATGTTGTTAACATTACTAGCATGTTGCTAGCATGTTTCTAGCATGACTAGCATGCGATTAGCATGTTGCTAGCATGTTTCTAGCATGATTAGCATGCTGCTAGCATGTTGCTAGCATGATTAGCAAGTTACTAGCATGTTGTTAACATGACTAGCATGTTTTGCTAGCATTTTTCTAGCATGACTAGCATGCGACTAGCATGTTGCTAGCATGTTTCTATCATGATTAGCATGCGAATAGCATGTTGTTAGCATATTGTTATCATGTCTAGCATGTTGCTAGTATATTTTTTAGCATGATTAGCATTCGACTAGCATGTTGCTGGCATGTTTCTAGCATGATTAGCATGTGACTAGTATGTTTCTTGTATGATTAGCATGTTGCTAGCATGTCGCTAGCATGTTTCTAGCATGATTAACTGGCGACTAGCATGTTGCTAGCATGAATAGCATGTTGCTATCATGTTTCTAGCATGATTAGCATGTCGCTAGCATGTTTCTAGCATGATTAGCATGCGACTAGCATGTTGCTAGCATGTTTCTAGCATGATAAGCATGTTGCTTGCATGTTTCTAGCATCATTAGCATTCGACTAGTATGTTTCTAGCATGTTGTTACCATGACTAGCATGTTGCTAGCATATTTCTAGCATGATTAGCATTTGACTAACATGTTTCTAGCATGATTAGCATGTTGCTAGCATGTTTCTAGCATGATTATTATGTGACTAGCATGTTTCTAGCATGATTAGCATGTTGTAAGCATGTTTCTACCATGACTAACATGCGACTAGCATGTTGATAGCATGTTTCTAGCTTGACTAGCATGCGACTAGCATGTCGTTAACATGTTTTCTAGCATGATTAGCATTCGACTAGCATGTTTCTAACATTAGCATGTTGCTAGGATAGATAGATAGATAGATAGATAGATAGATAGATAGATAGATAGATAGATAGATAGATAGATAGATAGATAGATAGATAGATAGATAGAATGGTAGTTTAAATGAGTCTAGGGATTCGGGGAGTTTAGATTAGAATTTTTGGCTTGTGCACTAATGAGCCACCGTAGTCTTGGCTCAATTTGAGCTTTCTGCAATGTAAGTCTATGGGGTTTTTATGATTTTTAATATTAATTTTTAAGAAAACTGAAAGTCAAATCAGTCTTAAAAGATATAGCACACCAAGTCAAAAGAGTCTGAAAGTCTGACCCGAGTTTGGAGTTTGTAGAGTTAAAGCTCTAGGAGGAGATAGAGTTGCAAAATTTTGGGTCAGAAGAATAAGAAAATGAAGAATTACTAGAATTAAAAGTTAGTGAACTAACTTTGATGTTGGCTTGGCCATCTTGGCCATGGGGCAAAAGAGCCACAGTACTTGTGTGCCCAACATTCTTGAGTTGCCCCGCTGCAAAAAAAAAAAATAATAATACCATAAAAAAATACACCTGCAACAGTCGTTTTCCATGGTCCCTTGCTGTTTTCCTTTTTAATAAAAAGCCTAGGCTATGATAACAGCTAGGACAGGGTTGTCTAGCTGAATGCGAAATAAGTCATGCAAAAACTATAATCTCCTAAATACCATTCCATTTGATCTTATTTTAATAGTACTGACAACATACGGCTCAAAAAACCCTGGATTTTGCTCTTGTTGTGTTCTAATGGGTGGATTGTGTGCATTCGGAGTAATATTGTATTTTAAGAAGCTCTTAAAAAATATATAAATGACTTACCATGTTGTGCAGCGCAGATCAATCTATGTGACTTTCAGTCTGAAAGAGAAAATCTCACAAGCACATATAAACACTCATTTTCATGTGTATAATATATTCTTCTAATTGTTTTGTGCTGTTTCGCTGGAGTGTTTTAATGTGAAAGGCTGTAAATTCTCTATGTGGACTTCAAGTGTTCAGAGAAATACATCGCGAGCTCGCGGCCAGTTGGCTGCCACGAATATCATGTTCTTACTTTAAACAGTTCAGAAACATCTGAATTTAGCTCTTGGTGTGTTCTAACGGGAAGTTTTCGTGCAATCGCCGATATAATTTAATTTAAAAAGGTCTTAAATAAGAATAAATTCGCTCGTTGTGAGCTCCGTGGAGACAATGCCTGAGCTGACCAGCCGTGATTCTTCTCTCGTCTTTCTGACTGCTCTCTGCCCAGAAATCAATTATTAATGAGCCCTGACCCCTGTAATAATCAGATATGTTGGTTTAGCTTGTCAGTTTGAGGGAAATTGTATTATTTACTTGTATTTTTAACCGGTTTAAAAGTGAAACGAAACCCGACTCCTCCCCTTAATCTCTCCCGGGTATTGCAACTGTAGGCATGCCAAGCCAACATAACTAGATAAAAAAGTTTGTCAAGACAAACTTTAAGTTGGCTTGAGAAAGCCTGACCAGAAAGTTTGAAATGTTTAGAAAGTTTGAAAATTTTGAAAAGGTGAAAAGTTAAAAAAGTTTAAAAAGATTTAAAAGTTTAAGAAGTTTAAAAAAGACAGTGATTAACATATTGCTAACATTACAAGCAAGTGACTACCATGTCATTAGTATGATTAGCAAGGTTGCTAGCATGTTGCTAGCATGATTAACGAGTGACTAGCATGTGCTTAGCATGATTAGCAAGTTACTAGCATGTCTCTAGCATGTTTCTAGCATGATTAGCATGCGACTAACATGTTGCTAGCATGATTAGCATGTTTCTAGCATGATTAGCATGTGACTAGCATGTTTCTAACATGATTAGCATGTTGCTAGCATGTCACTAGCATAATTAGCAAGTGACTAGCCATGTTGCTGGCATTATTAACAAGTTACTAGCATGTCGCTAACATGTTGTTAGGATGATTAGCACGTTTCTACCATGACTAGCATGCGACTAGCATGTTGCTACCATGATTTTAGCATGATTAGCATGTTGCTAGCATGTTTCTAGCATGATTAGCATGCGACTAGCATGTTTCTAGCATGATTAGCATGTTGCTAGCATGTTTCTAGCATGATTAGCATGCGACTAGCATGTTTCTAGCATGATTTTAGCATGATTAGCATGTTGCTATCATGTTTCTATAATGCAACTAGCATTTTGCTAACATGCTTTTACCATGATTAATATGTTGTTAGCATGTTTCTAGCATTATTAGCATGTTTGCTAGCATGTCGCTAGCATGTTTCCAGCATGATTAGCATGATGCTAGCATGTTGCTGGCATGTTTCTAGCATGACTAGCCTGTGACTAGCATGCTGCTAGCATGATTAGCATGATTTTAACATGATTAGCATGTTGTTAGCATGTTTCTAGAATGACTAGCATTCGACTAGCATGTTGCTAGCATGATTTTAGCATGATTAGCATGTTGCTAGCATGTTTCTAACATGATTAGCATGCGACTAGCATGTTGCTAGCATGTTTTAGCATGATTGGCATGTTGTTAACATGTTTCTAGCATGATTAACATGTTGCTAATATGTCGTTAACATGTTTTTAGCATGATTCGCATGTTGTTAGCATGTTGTTAACATGTTTTTAGCATGATTAGCATGCGAGTAGCATTTTGCTAGCATGTTTCTAGCATGAATAGCATGTTGCTAATATGCCGCTAGCATGTTTCAAGCATGATTAGCATGTTTCTAGCATGTTATTAACATGTTTCTAGCATGACTAGCATGCGACTAGCATGTTTAACATGTTGTAAGCATGATTTAAGCATGATTAGCATGTTGTTAGCATTTTTTTAGCATGATTAGCATGCGACTAGCATGTTGCTAGCATGATTTAAGCATGATTAGCATGTTGTTAACATGTTTCTACCATGATTAGCATGCGACTAGCATGTTGCTACCATGATTTTATCATGATTAGCATGTTGCTAGCATGTTTCTAGCATGATTAACATGTTGCTAGCATGATTTAAGCATGATTAGCATGTTGTTAACATGTTTCTACCATGATTAGCATTCGACTAGCATGTTGCTAGCATGATTTTAGATAGATAGATAGATAGATAGATAGATAGATAGATAGATAGATAGAAACAGTCAGATAAATAGATAGATAGATAGATAGATAGATAGATAGATAGATAGATAGATAGATAGATAGATAGATAGATAGATAGATAGATAGAAACACTCAGATAGATAGATAGATAGATAGATAGATAGATAGATAGATAGATAGATAGTTAGATAGATAGATAGATAGATAGATTAGATGAGTTTGAATAAATTTAAATAGAGCATCACAGTCCCGCCCACAGCCCGAGAGAGCTCTGGTGCCGGAAGTAAATTTCCCATTCATTTCTACCATTGACTTTCGGAAAAATCCGTATCTAAAGAGTTTTAGAGCATGTGTGAGGATAACCAGCTACGGCTGAACTCATAAGCATATAACATATCATTTCGAGTGAAAAAATTAAGAGAAAATCCAAAAAGAGTCAAAGGTACAAGACTGTGTACAAACGTTCATTTCGAGCGCAGAAACTACTCATCCCATAAACCACCGCACCTCATTGAATTTGACTGAAGCCACAACCGCAAACGAGCCTTTTGAGCGACTTCCAAATCTGATGATGGCCGCTCGCGCGAACTTTTTCCTCCAGTGAATTTTATTTTATATAAAGAATGTAGTGAATTTACAATCGTGTAAATAAATAGTGTTTTATATAGGTATTGTGTATTGATTTTTATATTTATCATCGTGTATTTTATATATTGTGTGCGTGTGTGGAAGTTGTTAACAATAACGTCAGCAACATGGTGCAGTGCTTTGTAACGCTACCTGACTGCAATCACCGCTCTGTCGTCAACACATGTCGTTGCCATTACACAAATGTTCAGTAAATGCACAAAAAGGTATGCCTAGGCTAAATATTGTTTTGACAGTGGCATTATAAAATGCTTGATATGACTCATACCATATGAAGGCTACAGTAGCCTAGCTAAGTTACCAACCTCCCTGCAAAACTCTCATGGCAGCCAAGGAGATCATGATTGCACTGATAAGTCTACCGTGCAAAAACGCAACACTGGTTTTTATTTTATTTTATTTTTTATTAATGATCTTCAGCCTTCACGAACCTTCGCGGGGTTTAACCAGACGGTTACACGAGCTCCACCAATCAGATGCATCACTGTGGGATTGTGGGATTGTTCAGGATTGTGGGTAATGAAGTACTTAGCCAAGACATCGCGAATAAAAGGCATTTATATCAAAACAAGGTTAGTGCCCCATGATCCTTTTGCATTTATATGAGCATACTATCGCTTAGTACAGCCGTAGCTGGTTTTAAGTCTACCAGGTATGGTTACGTTTTTATGGCTTATTCCCCAAATGTCAATGCAGAAATTGCATTGAATTTTTACTTCCGGCACCAGCTGTGGGCGGGACTGTGATGCTCTATTGATTAGCATCGAAGCTTGATTGATTCTAATGGGATTTGGAGCTTGGTTCATCTGAACATCCTGTCAATGAAAGTCTATGGGATTTTTATGATTTTTAATATTCATTTTTATGAAAATCTTAAGTCCAATCAGTTAGAAAAGATATAGCACACCCGACGGGTATAGGCTGAAGAGCTGGGCTGAGTTTGGAGTCTGTAGAGTTAAAGCTCTAGGAGGAGTTAGAGTTGATAATTTAGTCTCAGATGAATAATAATAAGTTTAAATAGAATATCAGTAAGTTGGCTTTCTCAAGCCAACTTAATAAGTTTAAATAGGAATTCAGTGAGCTGGCTTTCTCAAGCCAACTTAATAATTGTAAACATCTATTAAAACATTTTTGCAAGCATTATTTAGACTGATTTACTTTAGAAGGTGTATCATCGGTTGGAAAAGGAATTGCATTTCATTTCATTTCTGATTCTAGAGTAATCAGAAGGAGAATTTATAAATTCCTTATTATTCTTGTGCCTAGTTCAGCAAAATGCAGTGTAAATCTCTTTGGAAAAAATCAACTGGCAAATGCATGAATGTAAATGAAGGGTTTAAGAATAAGAGTTCAATCACCTTTATGGCCTTGAGGAAGGCACCAGGCAACTCCAGGTGGACTGTCCCAGTAGTAGGATCATAGTGTTGTTAACATTTCCAAAAATTCCTCATGCTTGTGTGGTGATAAAAAAGATAGTAGATTCTCTTTGCAATGGCTCCATCATTCTCTTTAGATCAGCAAACGACTGTAGCATCAAAAGCAAAGATTCTAGTCTGAGACCAATCCATCACAGGGGGGATTTCTGAATGAGAGTCTCTCCTGTGTGTGACAACAGAAAGAGACGCACAACATCGGGGAAACATTTTCTCTGAGTCTCTGCGCTAAAAGCATTGTGAGGATCTCTGCCGAGACCCCGACTGACACGCCGGTAAACAGCATTTGAAAAGAATGATGTCACTTCAAAAGCAATTTGATCACACACTACAGAAAATGAAAAGGGAGAGAAGAGTTGTCAGACTAAAAGGAGTGTGAGGAGAGGAGACAGTTCAAACACATCCAGCAATGGAAGATTTAATTTACTCGCGAAATAAATTCGGCAGGAGTGTTGTCATAAGACCAGCAGTGCAGCTGGAGATGCCCTTTCATGACTGTTACTCTTGTTAAATCAAGGATGGCTTTAATATAACCTTCAAAAACCTGAGTGTGATGACATCTCTTCACATGAATCTTTCCACAGCAAAATGGCTGATAAACTCTCTTTAGTGATGAGCTACTGTATTGTTGCTCACACAAAGTGGTATTGGTTCTAACTCCAAAGACAAAATATTAAAGTTCTTCTGCGTAACTCATTCTGTGCTGTTTGAACTACAAACATGAGTGATCTTAAACTGTGTCTTTTGCTTCTAATTTAAGTGATCAGACTAACAATTTAATACAATAAAATAAAACACTATAGAAAGAAAAAACCATAAGAACCATACCCCCCGACCACACACACATGCCACATATCATGATTTAGAAAAGAAAAAGAATACAAACCAACAAACAAAAAAAACTAGTCTAAAGGTAAGATGTGTTTCAGATCAGTATTAATATAATCTTTTCTGTGAAGCTTACAGTATGTCATTCTAGCCGGGCCGGGCCACTAAACGACAGCTTTACTTACGCCTGACAGCCATTCGCCACTCACAGATCAGGGCTGTCACCTGCATATATTCTAATTGCTACAGAAACCATGAAAAGCTATTCTGCGTGTCCATCAATCTCTCATCTGCAGACAGCAGGTTGAGGAGAAATGTATTCTGGGGCAAGAGAATATGAGAGGCTGAGGAAATATATGCAGTGCTACATATTATTTAACAGTCTCTTGAATATTGAAGCGATGGAGGGACTGCAATGCAACTCTGCAACCATTTTCTTAAAGCGCCTGCAGTCACTCGTCTCAGCACACAGTGGGAGTGGATATACACTTTCTTTTGCATAATGCATCCCAGCATGCCTTGTATCTGAAAAAAGCACTTTGTATCTGAAAAAACGGGATTTAGGAATATAATATGCATGATGTCTTTCAAACTCTGCACCATAGGCCGAGTTTGTATTTATACAGTATACTATGTAGGCATGTCTGGAAACACAGGACGCTGAAAAGAAGCAAACGATTGGTAAAATGTTTCTGTGATGACTGCAACAGTTACAAAATACAGGCATAATAGGGCATTTTTCATGAAAGCCTCATAAAATATTTGTTCTTTTTGGCATCAGTGAGGGTCCTTAAACAAGCAAAAATCCCCCAAACATTTTCTTTTTGCATGTAACAGAACACGAAAACCACAAAAATGAGCTTGAATTTCATATCAAACTCTTTCACGGCTGTCTATCATTGCCTGGGTTTCTTCAGCCATACCAACACATGCTGTTCCTGATAGCGGAGAGCTCTATTTATTTGGACATGCTTTTGACCAGCAAAAAAAGCAAAATACCTCAAATGATTTACCCTGTTTATCTCATTGCATATGATGAATTTGAACACCTTGCATTTTATTTATTTTGACATAGGAAATTAATTCACTCAGGCTGTGATCAGAATGTTGATCAGTGCATGGCAGAATAAGATGAATTTGATGACCTGACCATCCATAAAAATGCATTTTTAGACTACATTAAAACTTAAAAGCTGCTTTTATACAAAGAGGTGGTGATTAAGTACAATGTCCTTTAATGAAAAAATAAAATAAAGAAATAACCTGCTCCGTTATTAAAAGGATATTTACCACAAAATGACAATTCTGTCATCATTTATTCACCCATCATAGGTTAAAGGAAGATGGATGTATTGATGGACAAATAAAAAATAGAAATTTTGACCTCATATACATTTTGACTGTAGTTTTATTTGTCGTATACCCACAGCTACTTTAGTTTTTTTTTTCTGACCAAAATTGATGCTACACTAGATACTATCAAGATAAAAAGAAAGGCAATTGTGACTTTTTATCAGTTTTATACAGTTTTATACATTTTTTATACATACATCCTAAAGGAGGCAAAATATAACTTGTGTAGGTGTATCAAGTTCAAGTGTTGTACTTGCATTGCAAATGCACATTATGGATAGTCATTTACATTTACAAGTCTGCACAGTCTTGAAATATACAAGCAGAATATGTATGCATAGCATACTAAATATTCATAGAGCAAGATGAAGACATGATGTGCAAAATGACACTGAATCATTTCTTACAATGACTGCATCACTTTGACTTTGACTTTGAATATCTTAGACGTGACCGAAGGAATTGATAACGAACTGATGCACAGGAGAACTTCAATACTTTCACTGACTCTTAATGAACTTTTAGTTAAAACGGTAACTTTGCACCAGGATAAGTCTGTCCATTATTAGAAAAACAGCGGCAGGATATAGACAACCACCCTAACCTCCTCCACACATGAGCGCTGGAAAATAGATCTGCTCTCCAGCATGTCTTCTCTCATTAAGTAAATGTCAGTAAAGCTAAAGACGACCTATAGCTGGACAATAAAAAACTGTCGATATTTGCTAGTTTCAAGATTATGATTCATGGTTCTCAAAACATCTAGAAAATAGTATGCCATGTTGCTTGGGAAGCATACTATTTCTGGTGAATTTTTGGAATATGCATGTGTGCTTGCATGTTTGCTTTTGAGCTAATATTACTGTATCCACAACCCAGTTTTTTTTTTTTTTTTTTTTTTTTTTTTTAAATAGTGAGAAATGTTAGGTTAAAATTGTTGCATCAGTAGAAATGGCATTTAAGACACATTTTGCATGGACAGTACAGTGAACAGTACATTAAATGAGAAACGAATTTAAAAAATATAGATTTTTACATATACAAACACTTACCGTATGCAATAGAGAGGTTTGTGGTATATCAACATGCAAATTATGTTATGTTTATATGTCCCAATACCTCATTCACCAATGAAGTACACAACTGCAGAGCAAAAGGGCAATCATAGAAGTGGGCAAACTGGGATGCAGCTTATGTAAAATTATGTATAAAATGTATATGAAAAACAGAAACATAAAAATAAAAAGTAATTCAAATTATTAATAAAATAGTATCTCAATTATTCTGCAATAATACCGGTGTGTAATCACTTGAGGTGTTCGACTGGACATTGCTAAACCAACGAACCCTATGAGCAATGACATGTACAGTTCCTTGTTTAATTGGATTTAATTATTAATGCAAATTAATTGTTAATCTATTTCTTCACAGAGCATGTTCCATCATTCCGTGCACAGATGCCTCAGGATAAGCGTTATCTCGCACTGCAGTGAATGATGGCACTGTGCTATAATAAATCACACATCACAAACTTCATTAATGTAAACTCTGCAATCTTCAGTATGAAACTCTTCCAAGATTTCCTAAAAAAAATAAAAATAATAATAACAATAATAATAGTACGGAAAGCGCTACATGGACTGTGTTCCAAAACATAATGAGCTGCATTGCTATAACATCCTGACTCAAATGAAACCTTGTTAATGAATGATTTGGAACTCCCTACGCAGGGCGCAAATTAATAGTGTTCCAACTGCTAAGCAAACAATGCAATACACTAATAAGCATACAAAATATTAGTTAAATAATTCATTTTTAATGAAATTGCATATTTTTTTGTATACTAACCCTTATATGCAAAGTACCTATGATGCTGCCTAACCAAATTTAACCAAACAAGGTATTTTGCACCAGTGATGCACTAATGCCCTAAAGTGCAGCCTACCGTACATAGGACTCTCAGTAGGTTTTGAAATAAAGCCAGAGTCTGTCTTTGGTTCCACTGGCCTTGGATTTGCCACAGGCCGTGTGTAATGAGAGTAAACATTACGCTACACCTGAAAGCAGTGCGATAGAAGAAGTTTGGTCATCTGATTTAATAATTTTCCCAGCAGTCCTCCTATTTGTCAGTCTCCTCCCTATGCGCTGATCAGCAGACAGGCATTTATCATTACTCCATCTCGAGTCTCATTTTTGCTGGCCATATCTATCTTGACCCTTCAGCTATGGTACTTTTGCAGTGAGCATTTGTACTGTAAACAAGCCTCATTTGTCACAGGTATGTGCATAATGCAAGAGAGAAAAAACCTTAAATGAAAGGAAAATGTAAATTAAACTCTTTTTCAACTCTGCTCATTTCCAGTGATGTGTCTCCATCCTGACAGAATATCTGTGATGACATGAAACTGTTTACATATGCTAGCTGTCAGATGGCTGTGAATTCAGCACAGTTGCATTGATCATAATAATGCACAATATGAAACATTGTCTTTCCCTTTACAAATACTGTAAATGCAAGGCAGCAAGATACTGGGAATGGATTTTAACATTGTTTTCTAGTAAAGTGTTAATAAATAAAAAATAGGAAATGTAAGTGTCACAGTGAGGCTTTATTATGAAAAGGATATTAAAAAAAATTGTTCAAAACTGTTGTAAAATAGTTCAAAACTGAACGTTGTATTAAAAAGCAATGCAAGGCCGTTAATCAGGTTAAATGTTTATTGTTTCTGTATAACATTTTACATATTATAAATAATCATACTTACGTACTGGAACATTTTGCCACGCCAAACAGACAAAACACGGTCACCACCACCACTTCTTCTTCTTCTTCTTCTTCTTCTTCTTCTTCTTCTTCTTCTTCTTCTTCTTCTTCTTCTTCTTCCCGCTAATAGATGGCATGCTCCATTGTACTCATCAAGGAAGGGGGATGTTGGTGATCTGTTTAATTTCTGGTTGAGCAATGTTAAGAATCAATAATTAATTGAGTTTGATTTGTTTAAATTTTTTTGCTGTTTCCTATTGTTATATCAGTTTACATTTTGTTACTGTTAAAGCACATTTATTTGACTCTCTTAGGTTTCTTTATTACCTTTAATTACTAAATGGTTTAGTCCAAGTAGGAGGGGCTTGGTTTTTTTAACATGGGCTCTCACATTTGTTAGGGGCTCGAGTTGTGAGATTATTCTTTTGGAGCAGAATTGCTATTCTTTGGGTCAAATTGTTTGATGTAGCCAAATGTTTGCTTGAATACTTTTGGAGCGCTGGTGTTTAGGCTGATCAAAACATCTATTTTCTGCAGCTGTCACACCACTGGTTCCATTACAGTAAGTAAAAATGGCAGAAGCATGTGTCAAAATTACTAAACTAAAATTAAACAAACACAAGCAAAAACAACAGGAAATTCAAATCCATAATATATCGAAGTAATTACAAAAATAAATGTATTCTGTTTAAGTTACTAAGAAAAAAAAAGTGTAATTAAATTACAGTTACTTAGGTATTTTCACATACAAGTTTGATGGATTTCTCTCCCAAATTGCATTCACTGCTCTAAAATATGAGACACCAATGTTTCAGGAATTTAGGACACAGAATAGGACATGTTTATTTTATAAATGTTTTATTTTCTATTTGGGTTTATGTATATGCTTTATTTTTGAAGATTAACAGGTTTTTTATATATATATTTTCTTTTTCATGACGTTCTTACAGTGTTTCCTGTCTAAAGATTTGATTTCAAAAACAGTACCATAGCTACTAAAATATATATTTTTAAGTCTAATTTTGAGTTGGCTGTGCTTTAAAATGTAATTAATATAATATTAATTCAAGTGATGAAGGATTTTGAAAGTCTGACAGGAATAAAAATAAAAAAGTAAATAAATATAATCAGTGACATTTCCTTTAATAAAGTAATACTAATTATCACATTATAAAGAGTAACCTGTAATCTGTCAATAAATAAATGATAACAGCACATGCGGAAAATATAAAAACAACACTGGGACACGAAATGCTGTCTTTCTCATTCATTCATTCATTCATTCATTCATTCATTCATTCATTCATTCATTCATTCATTCATTCATATTTGTACCATTCTACAGAATTGGTCCAAGGAGTTGGAAATGTCTTGGAAAAAAAAGAAAAAAGAAAAGAAAATTCCCAAAAATGTGTATGTGTGAAAATTGAATCATTTCCAAGGTACATATTTCTAGTAATTGTGCAGTTAATTCTCATATTGTATATTCAGAAAGTTTTGCAATATTTGACCTCTCCCCAAATTTGTCACTACCGAAACACCATAATAATTGTTTAATTACAAGGGTTATATTGACCTGTTAAGATTTTGCTTACATCTACATTGTAAATGTATGTTATTCTCTATTTTTATTAAAAAAAAATAATACAATTCAGAGGTAAATCAATAACGATTAAATTTTTAACAATATTTCAAGTTTACTTTATAAGATTTGTTGTATTTTGAATCCAATGTTTCTTTGTAAAAGGTTAAAAGTAGTTGTGGGCATAGATTAATTTTTTAAATCTAGATTAATCTCACTGTGATCTTGAAGTTAATCTAGATTAATCTAGATTAAAATGGCTCATTTGATTTCTGCCGAAGGCATTCAGAGTATGTATGCTACCCAAATAAAATAATGACTAAAAGTAAGTCTTTGAGAAGGGGTTTATCAACCTAGATGGTGCATTAGACCAGGGGCTCATCTCCTGTTTCCAAAATGCATCACAAACTGCTTGAGAAAGCGGTAAACTAATTCCACATTGCACAAGGTGCAAACAACCTTACGCCTATTTCACACATACTCCGTCTGCAGTGCGTATGCATTGCATATTTTTTTATGCACCCATGTTAACGGATTCCTATGTGGTGCTGCTTCAGCACCACATATGTAACGCACACGGACTGCATACGCACTGCAGATGGATTATATGTGAAACAGGCGTGCATCTTGTCGAGGTTTCCATTGGGAAGCTTCTTTTTTTAGAGATAAAATTATATTATATAATAAAATTATATTTATTAATAAAATTTAATAAAAATTAAATATGGAATAACTCCTAAAAAAGTGTGCTTAATTGCTTTAAAAAAGTTGTTCGGTAGTGAAGTTCCTTCGAGTTACACACAGATTTTTCAGATTTTTAAACACATTTATCTCAAAATGATGGGGCCTATCTACTCACCCTGTAGCTATGAGGGAGAACGACAATAAATATTTCCTGATAATAAATGTAGGGGCGTAGTTAATTTCATTCTCAGCCAGTAGGCTAAAAAATTCTACCAATTCTGTAGAATGGCCCATCTATAGAGAGAGAGAGAGAGAGAGAGAGAGAGAGAGAGAGAGAGAGAGAGAGGAACAATATATTGGGAATGTCTTTTACTTTGTTTTCATTGTTTACATTTCTTGTAGATACTGCTGTGTTTCATAAGACAAGCATAAAAGAGCTCAAAACTATAGGCAAGAACTAAAAGACTTTTGTTTTTCAGGAAGCCTCAACTCTATATTTCCAGGTATAGCCTAATATAAAGCTATAACCATGAAACCATTCAAGCAAGCAGGGACGCACTAACCAAATGCACAGCGCTGTGTGAGTGACAACTACATTTATGCCAGATGAAAGTAAAATAATAACAATCTTTTACAGGTCCTTCTCAAAAAATTAGCATATTGTGATAAAGTTCATTATTTTCCATAATGTAATGATAAAAATTAAACTTTTCAAAAAATTAGCATATTTCATCCGACCAATAAAAGAAAAGTGTTTTTAATACAAAAAAAGTCAACCTTCAAATAATTATGTTCAGTTATGCACTCAATACTTGGTCGGGAATCCTTTTGCAGGAATGACTGCTTCAGTGCGGCGTGGCATGGAGGCAATCAGCCTGAGGCACTGCTGAGGTGTTATGGAGGCCCAGGATGCTTCGATAGCGGCCTTAAGCTCATCCAGAGTGTTGGGTCTTGCGTCTCTCAACTTTCTCTTCACAATATCCCACAGATTCTCTATGGGGTTCAGGTCAGGAGAGTTGGCAGGCCAATTGAGCACAGTAATACCATTGTCAGTAAACCATTTACCAGTGGTTTTGGCACAGTGAGAAGGTGCCAGGTCGTGCTGAAAAATGAAATCTAAATCTCCATAAAGCTTTTCAGCAGATGGAAGCATGAAGTGCTCCAAAATCTCCTGATAGCTAGCTGCATTGACCCTGCCCTTGATAAAACACAGTGGACCAACACCAGCAGCTGACATGGCACCCCAGACCATCACTGACTGTGGGTACTTGACACTGGACTTCAGGTATTTTGGCATTTGGCCCAGTCTTCCTCCAGACTCTGGCACCTTGATTTCCGAATGACATGCAAAATTTGTCTAAAAGTCCAGTGCTGCTTCTCTGTAGCCCAGGTCAGGCGCTTCTGCCGCTGTTTCTGGTTCCAAAGTGGCTTGACCTGGGGAATGCGGCACCTGTAGCCCATTTCCTGCACACGCCTGTGCACGGTGGCTCTGGATGTTTCTACTCCAGACTCAGTCCACTGCTTCCGCAGGTCCCCCAAGGTCTGGAATCGGTCCTTCTCCACAATCTTCCTCAGGGTCCGGTCACCTCTTCTCGTTGTGCAGCGTTTTTTGCCACACTTTTTCCTTCCCACAGACTTCCCACTGAGGTGCCTTGATACAGCACTCTGGGAACAGCCTATTCATTCAGAAATTTCTTTCTGTGTCTTACCCTCTCGCTTGAGGGTGTCAATGATGGCCTTCTGGACAGCAGTCAGGTCGGCAGTCTTACCCATGATTGCGGTTTTGAGTAATGAACCAGGCTGGGAGTTTTTAAAAGCCTCAGGAATCTTTTGCAGGTGTTTAGAGTTAATTAGTTGATTCAGATGATTAGGTTAATAGCTTGTTTAGAGAACCTTTTCATGATATGCTAATTTTTTGAGACAGGAATTTTGGGTTTTCATGAGCTGTATGCCAAAATCATCAGTATTAAAACAATAAAAGACCTAATATATTTCAGTTGGTGTGCAATGAATCTAAAATATATGAAAGTTTAATATTTATCATTACATTATGGAAAATAATGAACTTTATTACAATATGCTAATTTTTTTAGAAGGACCTGTATAATGTGCCACAAATACGTTTCAATTCTAAGAAAATCTAATCATTCTGAACTTGAAGGTGAAAAGACATCACACATTGCTGCGTTGGTAATAATTCATGGAGCATATGGATTTAAAGAACAATTAACAAAGTGTCTGTCTCTCCATCCTTTTAATGATAGAGGCTGTGTGAAGCCCTTGAGATGGTATCGTCAGGCAGAGCAGAACTTTCTTCATGTAGACACTGTGTGTCTCTCCTTGAGCAGAAAGCACTCATTGTTCATGTAACCATGGCGATGTTCTTGGCTCTCACTTTTAATTCTTTCAACATTCAAGACATATATATTTTAACAGTATGTACTTCTAACTCAAGAACAGTCCAACGTGTTCAAAAAGTCCAATCTTAACTGAATGTTACCCACCAATAAAGAGTGGCCATGTTTGTTCTATTGCCATTGCCATACCTTTTTATCCTTTAATGCTTACGTTTTTGGACCAAATAACATGATTTGATGCTGTTTTACATGGATACCCCTGTCTTTATGATCTTAAAACTCAAAAACTTAAGTTTAATTGCTGCCTTAAATGTCTTTTTTTTTTACTTAATTACATGAACATTTTTATTAAAAATAAAGTTTAGCCTAATTTAATAACATAACTTATAAAGAAAAGAAAAAAAAGTTGAAATTCCTCAACTTATTTTGATGAGTTAAACTAATGTAATGATTTTTTACAGTGTATTAAAATCATATTTGGTACTTTATGTTGAAGGTTTATCAAAGTACTAAAATATATCATATTAATAAATTAATTGTAATTGTATTCAATTATTATTATTTTTTCCCCTCTCAGTAGCAACCATGACACCACATGGTTTAATCCCATAATCAAATGATCAGTGCATGCATGTGTACTTTCTTTATTGCAAATAAATGCATAAAGAGTGTCAGTCACTGAGTAAATTCACACATTTCCAGCTAAATTAGCTGGTGCTGGTGAAAATGACTGATTAAATATGAATTGATGCCTGGAAGTATTTAAATGGAGATTTATATTTTACAGCTTGACACATAATCTTCCTCTTTCCAGTCTGAGTACAATTTAAATCAACAAAGGCTGGAAAACAAGAGAAAAAGTGGGCACAATCAGTCAATTAAAATAGCACACAAAATAATGATGAGCCATCTCACGTTTTAATGTTTGATGGGCAAATCATGCATGCTGCACTACACATTTACTCTAGCATGTTTTAATTCTTTAGGCTACATCTCAAAGATTTGACAAGATCTTTGTAAGATAACCAAAAATTTTAACTTTCAGAGAACAAAAGCAAATGTTGAAATAAAGAAACATCATGTAGTTCCTCTTAAATGTGTCAAAGGAAAATTTCACCCAAAAACTACAATTTGCAGAGAATTTACCCATTCTCAGGTCATACAAAATGTAGATGAGTTGTTTCTTCTGCCAAACAGCTGATAAAAACACCACAACAATCCACAGTATGATTCTAATCAATCATTTATTGTGATGTATTTATCAGCTGTTTGGCCTCTATGTCTGACGGCACCCATTCACTTCAGAGGATCCATTGGTAATCTAAAGCAGTAAAGTTTTTCCAATTGAATTGTTTTCTCCCTTAATTATTCAGAACACTGACATCTGAAAGTCTTTTCAATAAAAGCAGTTTTTGGTCTAGGGTAAAGTTCTGAATGTTTCAGTAAGTCTTCATCAAACACTTGCAAGGACAGTTTAAGTCCTCATGAAATGAAACAAGGAAAAATACCAGTTCACAATGAAATCTATTTGTTGCATGTCCAGGAAGTCTGTGATATTCAGTTCCCTTCAGTCACACATACCGTATGTTGCTCAGACAGTAAATAGTCCTGCAGAAAAATAAAAGCCTTTTGAGAAACAAATATACTGAGGGTTTAAACAGTACATGACTGAAATGAGATAAAACTGCTTCTTATGAAACAGCTCATTCTCGTATTACTTTACTTCTCGATCTTCCTCTTTTCCTGCCTAAATGAAGTTTTGAGAGAACAACATGTTTTAAAATGATTTCGACATGGGCCTTCCTGCCGACCTGCTCAGCATCTCTAATGTGAGGATCTCAAATTCTTAACACTGCTACCAACTGTATGAAGATGTAAATTTAGCAACTAAACAACCAGCCCTTAAGACATCTTCCGATTTGTTCCCCTCACATGAGGATAAATAAAATAAAAAAAAATAAAAATAATAATATCATCTAAGCCTGAAAGAGAATTATGTTTTGTTAAAATCTTGCTTTAAGCAAATCCAGACAATAATCAAAATGCATTTACAATGGAAAAGAACACAAGAATAAACCCAAGGCAAAATGTTATTGCTCAGAGGTTGCTCTGTCATAGCAAGAGAGTTCTCAGCTAGATGTCTTTTCTAAAATTGCTTAGAAATATATAAGAAATAAAAGATATAGAAGAAATGATGCTTTATGATGCTTTTCTTCAGGGGGAACAAAATCCCAAAAGAAACAACTTCCAGCAAAAGTATTTTCCTTTGTTTTCCCCAATTTACATTTACATATGCATACGCTTTTATCCAAAGCGAATTATACAAGCTATACTTTTTTTTTTTTTTTTTTGGGATTCATGTGTGTTCCCTGCGAAATTAATCCACAACATTTTGTGCTGCTAACACAATGCTCAACCACTGAGCCACAGGAATGTTTAGTCTTAATGCCATCAAGAAAAAAAAAGTTCTGTATGGAAGATTGTTTCCACCATAGAATCAATAAATTAAAAAAGGTAATTGTCTCTTTTTATCTCAGAATTTTGAGTTTTTCCTTGCAATTCTGAGTTTATATCTCACAATTGTTTGAGACAAAATTCTAAATCCTGAAAAAAAAAGAGAATTGTGAGGTATAAACACTGCAAGAAAAAGGACAGAATTGTGAATATAATTAATATGATGTAAAGAAGAAAAAAAAACCTTTGCGACCCAAAAAAAAAAAAAAAGTTATAATTGCAATAAATAACCTCAGAATTGTGAGATGTGAAATCAAAATTACAAGTGCATCAGAGAAACAAGGTCTAAATAGTAGGATATTAATACAGAATATTCATTTTTTATTTCGTGGAGGAAACAGGCTTTCATAGTATTGGAATGATTGTATTTTAAAGATTCATAACACATTATCATCAGCATAAAAGTGTCTCAGCAAACTAATATATGTGTGTTTTGTCTGATAGTTGCACTAAAGGCCAACACAAAACTGCTAATGAGAAAGATGACAGATGACTGGCCGTGTTCAGACATATTTTGATCTATAATGACAGAGCTGGCTGAATGTGCGTAAACAATTTGAATCAACTTTACAAGTGTAAAACTGATTCCCCTCTCGGCAACATCACATGCAGTCAATCAATGAGATGCAGAAGGAACTTCAGGCAATAAATGAAGCCGAGGTAACTCCGTTTCAGTGGGTTAACAGAAAGCAGTTTGGACAACTGTGTCTGGTTTGAAAAGTTAAAGCAAAACACTAATAGTAAATGTCTGCTGATCAAAGGCACGTCTTAAACCAGCACAAAGCAACTGTGCATTAGAAAGCATGCAATTTTTATTTGTAATGTCAGCCATGCTTTCATGCACTCAAAGAGTCAATTCATGATCTTCTCTTCAACATTTAAAACTGGACTGATTGTTTTGGTTCCAGACAGAAAAATAAAAACTGGTAGAGAATTTTTATTTATTTATTGCAGTGTAAAATCCATGACCTATTAAAGGTGGTCTTAAAGGTGGTCATTTATGTAAAAACAAATAAACAAACAATAAAATAAAATAAAAGTAGCAATGCTTTATACAAACATCATTGTACAGTGCATTAAATGCATTAAGCAGGTGTTTTATCTAAGGTGATTCACAAATCAAGAATCAAACAAAAGGATTCATTCTATGAAACATGAAAAATGTTGCAATAGGTTTCAAAATTGTTAAGAAGAATTCAGACTTGAATTGAGACTGGAATAAAAAAAATAGTGAAAGAAATTCAGTGCATCCACAGAATTTAATCAAGTGCTCATGGAAAAGATGTTCACAGAAAACAGTGCTTTAGAGGTTTCTTGAAAATTGCAAGGTTATTATAATTGAAAACTACAATGACAAAAACTATAGATTTGTTTTTACTCAATTGAAAATTTGAGTTTGCATTCCACAAAACGACTAAAGCTTTACTGAAAAAACAAAACAAAAAAAAAAAAAAAACAATAGCGATAAAATATAAACTAATTTTGCAACATTAAAACTAACTGAAAACCAAAAAGGTGAACAAAGAAAAGAAAATAATAATAATAATAATAAAACCTTTCTAAACAAATAATCCTGCTAAATTGCACTGAACTGCTATCAGTCATGTGTTAATGTGTGTTGAATCAACAGTTAATATACTTGATGAACTGGAGTGCATGTTAGAGTGTTTATACACCATAATTTTGCAGTAGAATGTTATGAGTATGCCTTTAGATATCATATTCATCACTTTTAAAGGGATCGTCCACCCAAAAATGGAAACCCTGTCTCCATTTTACTCACTCTCATGTTATTTCAAATTTGACTTCTCTAGCTTCTGTGGATCCCAAAAGGAGATTTTAGGCATCATGTTACCTACTGACAGCTTCAGTCAGCATTTCCTTGTCACTGCACTTTATTTTCCATAAAACGAAAGTGACTGTGCGTGTCATTCTGCCAGACATCCACTTTTGTGTTTCACAGATGAAAGTTGGTCATATGGGTTTGGAACAACGTGAGGATGAATAAATGACAGAATTTTCATTTTGGAGTGAATTATCCATTTAATGCCTTCAAGACTGTACAGCTCCTCCTAAATATGTCTACATGTTTGCATGAGTTTATATTTCAATTGTATGTAAATAAGTGCATGTGCTTTAATTTGAGTTCTGTTGATGCCTATCAACCCCCAGCCAACATATTATATTACATCTTAGAAGAATGAAAAGAAAGCATCTGGAAATTTGATCTTATGAAGTCTGGATATGGACAAATTGGTCATGGCCTGACATGAAAGGCATCAAGTGGAGGTCATGTAATAAAGGCTCGATTGGTGCCTTTGATCTGCTAGTGAACAAATACTCTGCAAGAGAGACTTTCCTTTTGCTCTTATTTTTATTAATGTATTTTTTTGTGACATTTCACTGCACCACTCAAGGGAAATCTACTTAGAATGGCGCCCATCGGTTAGACGATTCACCCACGATGCTTAATGATGTCTTATGAGAGCTGATGGGAAAACATTTGTAAAAAACCTTTCACTAGCTGGCATCAAACCAATGGTGCCTCGTTGGGGAAGGCAGGGGAGGCACAGCTTCCCCCAAATTTTGAGATGAAAATGGGAGGAGGACAATTTAATGTTGATACACAATCCCTTTCAGTTCATGTCTCAGAATTTCACAGCTGTAATACCATAACATTTTACTGGAGCTGGAAAACGGTGCTTTTCAAGGGAATTTCAATGGAATAATGAACAATTATGATATTTGTTATAATCGTGCAGCCAAAAGAGAATGGACTTTTTCACTGGAGGAAGCATTGTTATGGCTAGAGGACACGTACTTTGGCAAGAAGTTTAAATGCCTTGATGCACTTTCATTCTGACAGCACCCATCCACTACAGATGATCCATTAGTGAGCAAGGGATGGATTGCAAATTTTTTTTTTTTCTAACATTAAATCCATGTTAACTAATCCACTAATGTTAACAGATGAGACCTTATTGTAAAGTGTAAATATTATTTCTCTTCTGACTAGTGAAAAACAAAAAGGTCACTTTCCCAGACATTATTTTCCAAGATCAACATAAACCTACAGTAATTCAATCTACACAATTCATCCATGCACAGTGAGATTTACGGCCAGACCTTTCATGGAAGCTGGTCTTCACAGGACGTGCCCCGTCACAGTGGCCCAAGGCAGGTGGAAAAATAAGACTGACCTTTTCCCAGGCCGCTACACTGGGATAAGTTCATAGACTTCAGTGTTCAGAGCAGAAAGTGCAAGAGCTGGAGAACATCAAAATGCAGTAGGATGATAGGAAGCTGTTTGGGGTTTTGACCGTGTGACTTTTTATACTGCAAGCTTTCCAAAATGTTTTAGAAAAATGCAATTCCAAGAAAACTGGAATGAAACAGATTGTACAGAGAAAGTTATTGCTTAGATTAACAATGTTTTGATGTTTTAATATTATGCAAAATGAAAGAATTAATTAGTATGAATGTGGCACTAATATAAAAGTTGTTTAATGTAGTTCATTAGATCATACCCGCAAAACAGTGTCACTGACAGAGATCTGAACTTATTTCAGTTGAGTCAGAGGCAAAAAAAGAATGAGAAATACAAGGCTGTTCCCTCAAATCATGCCAAAACATAGATCAATATGACTCATTTTGTGTAAACAAGACCTCCCAACTCTCTCTGCCATCTCTCTGACATCAAGTGCTACATGGCGAGAATTGAAATAAAGATCTACTGTCTCACCTCATAGAAATGTAAAGGCTTTCCTCTGAGTCACTGAGAGCTAGTTAAGTCAGATACAATTCTCCAAATTTGCTGTGAGAACTGACAAACAGAGGAGAGGCTGTTCATTGGCCTGTCAAACGATATCTAGAGCAGCAAAAAAAAAAAAATTCAGGACTCATGTTTTACACATTTTACAAAGTTATCGCATTTCAAGCGAATTGTTACTGTAAAAAAAAAATAATAAACCATTAATTGAAATAAATCTGAAATAAAATATAAGTATAATATGAAATTTAAAACTATAAATTTAAAACAAAAACATTTAAATGTTGCATTGGTAACTAATTGAAATAAAGTAGCTACTAAAGTACAGAAATGACTAAAACTAAAGCCAACAAACCAACAATACATCTCAATAGAAAAAAAAAGATAATAAAAATGTCAAATCATCAAAATGTATTATTATTATTTTTTATAAATAAAGCTTACCGAAAATATAAGTCATGGAAATTTAACTGAAATAAATTACTAGAGTGCAAAATTTTTTTATTAAAACAAACAAACAAAATCTTTATAGAAACATAAAAAAATAATAATAATAGCAAACGCAAATAAAATAAATAGTCTTTGTTAATTAAAATAGAGCTGAAATGAAATATAATATAAATTACATGAGATTCATACTAGAAAAAAAGTTTAACAACTAAAAATTGTAAAAAAATTAAGACTTAAATAAACAAACATAAAAATCATAATAGAAACATTTAAAAATATAAATAAAAATGACAAAAGCACGTAACAAAAATCACTAAAACTTAAGCAAAATTTAAACTAACAAAAATAAAAATAAAAACATATTTAAAATATAAGTAATACTATAATTGTGAAAAATAATTTCTGTATCATACAACAATCTGTATCATACAAAAAGAAACAAAATCCTAAAACAGAATTAAAATAATTTATATGAGTGAGAATGCATTTTTTGATTTGATCAATTGATTTTTAAATATCTTATGAATATTTTCAGCCTGTATTTTTATTTTATTGTGTAGTATTTGACTGACATAAATTAACTCTGAATTCTGCTCCTGATGCATGATTGTTTTTCCTCACCTCAGCAGACTATCTCTCTCCAGGACTTGCTGAGGAAACATCCTGGACATCAGCTCTGGCTTACAGGGCAGTTAATGGCCCATCAACAGGCCAGTTCCTCACTGGCCGGACCAGCATGGCTGGCTGCATTTGGCTGATTTACTCATTTCTAACACTAGGAGAAAATCACTTGTCACTCCAGGTCGAGAAACTTTCCACTTCTGCACCACAGTGGTAAAATGACCCTCTAACCGCTGTTAGGACAGCCTATGGTGGACACACTTCACCTCTAGTTAAAATCCGTAGAGCTCTGCTGTCAAACTCAAACTTTTTTTTTTTTTTATCATGCATTATGTTATATAAACTTGGTATTGTGATCTAGATTTGTATTGGCTTCAGTTGAGCAGAGTTTAATCATTAACTAAAACTAAGACTTAAGAACTTTACAATATAATTCTTACTTGAAATAAAATTAACATTACCTAAAATATAAAATAATACACACACACATACATACATACATACATACATACATACACACACACACACACACACATATATATATATATATATATATATATATATATATATATATATATATATATATATATATATATATTTCTTACTACTACAAAAAACTTAAGTTTGACCTCATGAAATTAAAGTTTTCTGGCTGAAAAGACACACTAAATCACACTAAAACCACTAAAGGAATGTTTGATGAAAAGGACTGTGTTAAATCTGACTTGCAGAAAGCTTTGGTGAACTTCTAGACAAGTTTTCAAACAGGACCGTTTTCTGAAGAACTTAGGAACTTAAGAACTTAAAATGCAGCCATGCAGAAACTCTAAAGACTATCAACGGTCCCTTCAGGAAATCTGTCATAAGATAAATGTTTTTGAAGCTCTTGAAATACAAACCACATTTACTCAAGTACATTATGACCAAAAATGGTCCCTAGATGTTCTACAGAGGTTTTCACTAGTGTGGGAATCTGAAAAACCAACTCTCTGATATAGGATAACATCTCAGGTTACTTATGTAACCATGGTTCCCTGAGTAGGGAATGAGACACTGCGTCCTCTAAGGGTCTAGACCATGGAAATGGTAGAGTTGGTACTTAGTGCTCGCCAAGGTTCAGACCTGCACTCCCCTCAGCATGGTGGCGTGGGTATACCATTCCCCTTTGCGACCCCTAGAGGACACAGTTCGAAGTTCCCTTGAAAGAGAACATCTCAGGGTTCATGACATGGGTCACAACGAGGCGTTCCCCCTAGCGACCCTAGAGGACGCAGTTTGAAGTTCCCTTAAAGGGGAACTCTTATTTTTGTAAAATATGACATTTGGTTTTGTGACATTCACCTAAACACAGGAAAGAAACCAAAGTTCATTAAAACATTTCATGGGCATTTAAAGTATATTTTCAAATAAATTTCAGAGTATAAAAAATGGCCGAAAATATATTTATACCAATATGAAGCTGGCTTTAAAAGATGAGTTTAAAAGGCCCATACAGCAAACACACACATAACACAATGTAGTGAGCTTTTAATACAGTAATTACAATAAGCTTTTAATGGAGCAACTCAACGTTCCTTCATTACTAGTACTATAGTGACGTTTTCGAATTAACGGAGGCTTGAGCTCAGCTGTTAAACTATCAAACTGATATTTGATTCTGTGGAGGAAGTAATTCTGCAAAAAAGAGTGACCTGCGGCCGATTCACAGCCATGCTGATGTCCTTGACAGGACATATACATCACAGAGACGTCTATTTGATGTCTGCATGTACATCTGCAAGACATTTTATAGAGTGTTTGCTCATTTGCAATTCATCTATAGGACGTTTCCTATCAAATGTCAAATAAAGATTTAGAAGATGTCTTATATCGTCTGTGCTAATATCGTAAGTGTTGTTTTAATGATGTGCGATCTGACATTATCAAGTATGTCACAATTCATTGTGTGATTTCTATTAAAATGTATTTAGAATGCCCATTAGATTCAAGATAAAATGCAAAATGCCTACTTTCTACAGATATCAGCAGGATAGCATTACTGTATATATATGTGTGTGTGTGTGTGTGTGTGTGTGTGTGTGTGTGTTTGTGTGTGTGTGTGTGTATGTGTGTGTGTGTGTGTGTGTGTGTGTGTGTGTGTGTGTGTTTTATTGTCCCTTAAAAAATATATTGAAATATATTTTGGCATATGAAGGTTGAAATATATAATTAAAATATATTTTTGCCATATGCTTGTGATTATTAATATCTGAATGAATGGTTTATTTCCATGCAACTGTAAGATAAGCATCTAGTATTCAATACTAGAATACTCTTCAGCATTGCATTCGCATGAATAAAGCACGCTATTGAACATATTTACAATGCATGCAGAAAAATTAAATGTTCCCTTGTGGCTCCAAAGAAGCATTTGTAGTTGCATAATGACACTGTAATGTGACATAAAAGCAAAGCATTACCGCAGGAGAAAATATGCTTTTTGTGCCATATTGATTCAATTATCTTTTTTTTTTTTGAGTCAGCCTCAAGGCGCACCTGTGAGCTCATTTAAACGAAGAAGCTTATCGCGAAATGGTGTGTGTGCTTGTGCGTGCTTGTTTGCATGCATGATGTGAGTTTGTGTTTGCAGCTAGCAGAAAATGGAGAGTGTATATGCACACATTGCTCTATTGTCCATCTGATTGTATTGAACTAAAGGAGTGTGAAGCCGCAGCAACAGTCAATAGCATGAAATTGGAAACTATGAGGCCACGTTTCAGTCAGGGGAGGAGAGAGACCCGCGCTGTTATTGACTTACGATCCTGTCACAATCCCTTGATTAAAAATATAGCTTGGTTCAATTTCACAGCATTGACTGACTTATCGATTGCTATTTCTGTACTTGAAGTAGCTTTCGCAAGAAATGAATTGTAGTTATTTGGACTAAGGGAGAACATTACTGAAGGCCTGGGGACCATTCACAGTCGGCATATCACTTTCCTCTGCGCTAAAACCGAGAAAGTATTATAAATTTTATGCACTTTACTTTTTTAACAGAAAACATCCTGGGAGCTCAACAAACTTAGGGGAAATTTCTCCAAGACTCCATGAAATCAAAACTAAAGTTATGTGTCTTTTAGCTCAATTGTTAGGCCTATACCCGTAAAACCTGACAAAAATGCATACAAATACAAAAATATTGAAACCATTAATAGTTACACAGAAGCCAAAAAACATGTAGTAATAGCTTTGTAAACATATAAATATCATATTTATTTTACATTCAAAAGCCTACAGTATACGTAAGAAATTACTGACGATGGGTTTGAGTCTTGGCCGTTACACCTCAGGGGTGCATTTATTTTCTAATAATTCAATGGATCTGAGTCAATTATTCTGCTTATACTACTGTTACCACACCTCAGGACATTGTTCAGTAGTATTTCAAGACATCCTCATTTCTTATACATCTCATCCCACACCTACATTGCTATTTCCAAAATGTCATTTTAAGGGATGTACCGAAATGAAAATTATGGGTCGAAATGGAAAATTCTGTATGTACTTGACCAATAACCTAAATGAAACTGAAACTGCTTTTTAATAATTATATATTAGTTTATTAAATAAATGTAAAATATTTTTTGTGCAACTTTTTAAATGGAAAAAAAGTATAATGATAATTATTTTTTTATTTATTTTTATTTTTATGTAGCTGTACTACACCATGTTACAGCACAGTAGGGTTACTACAAACAGGAACAATTATACTACATAGAAATTTCCTGTCTGTGCTTTATTTGAGCAGATTTAGCTTTTCCGGTGAACATAAGTGGTAGAGTGGAAAGTTTGCATGGGCTGTGAGCAGCTCAACAGAATAAGGCTATGTTCACACTGTCAGTTTTTGGGATTGACAACCACATTTACTTACATGTGTGAGTCTTGAAATGTCCCGTTCACATAGAAACTTACACTAGCTTCTCAAATACTGTCTATATGAATGTGCAATGGGAGTCAGGCCCGTATCCCTTAAAGGTAACTATAGCAACAGTGACCAAAGTAATATAAAAATGGTGGCATTCATGAAACTGAAAGTCTTATCAATTTGTCTGACATGACAAGAGTCCAATCAAGCCGCGAATTCATCCATTAAATCTTCATTAACCAACAGCAGCTTTTATATTTGGGTGGAGAGTGGCACATTTGAGAACACAAAACAGAGTAGCTCTTCAGACGACAGACAGCTCATTTAACTGTCATATATATATATATATATATACAGGTCCTTCTCAAAAAATTAGCATATTGTGATAAAGTTCATTATTTTCCATAATGTAATGGTAAAAATTTAACTTTCATATATTTTAGATTCATTGCACACCAACTGAAATATTTCAGGTCTTTTATTGTTTTAATACTAATAAATTTGGCATAACAGCTCATGAAAACCCAAAATGCCTGTCTCAAAAAATTACCAATAAAAGAAAAGTGTTTTTAATACAAAAAAAGTCAACCTTCAAATAATTATGTTCAGTTATGCACTCAATACTTGGTCGGGAATCCTTTTGCAGGAATGACTGCTTCAATGCGGCGTGGCATGGAGGCAATCAGCCTGTGGCACTGCTGAGGTGTTATGGAGGCCCAGGATGCTTCGATAGTGGCCTTAAGCTCATCCAGAGTGTTGGGTCTTGCGTCTCTCAACTTTCTCTTCACAATATCCCACAGATTCTCTATGGGGTTCAGGTCAGGAGAGTTGGCAGGCCAATTGAGCACAGTAATACAATAGTCAGTAAACCATTTACCAGTGGTTTTGGCACTGTGAGCAGGTGCCAGGTCGTGCTGAAAAATGAAATCTTCATCTCCATAAAGCTTTTCAGCAGATGGAAGCATGAAGTGCTCCAAAATCTCCTGATAACTAGCTGCATTGACCCTGCCCTTGATAAAACACAGTGGACCAACACCAGCAGCTGACATGGCACCCCAGACCATCACTGACTGTGGGTACTTGACACTGGACTTCAGGTATTTTGGCATTTGGCCCAGTCTTCCTCCAGACTCTGGCACCTTGATTTCCGAATGACATGCAAAATTTGTCCAAAAGTCCAGTGCTGCTTCTCTGTAGCCCAGGTCAGGCGCTTCTGCCGCTGTTTCTGGTTCCAAAGTGGCTTGACCTGGGGAATGCGGCACCTGTAGCCCATTTCCTGCACACGCCTGTGCACGGTGGCTCTGGATGTTTCTACCCCAGACTCAGTCCACTGCTTCCGCAGGTCCCCCAAGGAGACTTCCGCCACTTAATATGTTCGTGTGGAAACACGAATATGTACCTATGTTCCGCACACAAAATATTGCATTCGGTCATTCGGTACACACGTGCACCGTACTGAAAGCCCTGTACCGAAACAGTCCGGTACGAATACACGTACCGTTACACCCCTAATATATATATATATATATATATATATATATATATATATATATTAGATTTAGTTTTTTTTTAGATTTAGTTTTAGTTAACTAAAATAACACTGATCCATGCAGCACTTAATCAAAATACAACTACAAACTTTTTCAAGCCCAGTAACATGTTCTTCAAAAGCTCTCACAATTGCTAATTGCTACTGGTAAAGTAGAAAAACCCCCAAAAAAGCCAGTGAATCTGAGTGAAGCTTGCAGCTCTTACCATGTCTGTGTGCAATGAACATCAGATGATCAATGAGTGGTTGCTGCTCGGTGGCGTCTGAGTCCAAGACTATCTATTACCCCTAATGTTGAGCCTTGAGGAGCATCAGTCTTTCCAGAAGGCAGAACAGACTCAGAATCTGATGTCTTAAATGTGGCCTGGTGATGTGAGAGGTCAAGCCAGATCATCTTTCAAGTTATTTGTACTTTTCTTGGAGATACTCAGCTCTCACTTCAGCTTTTCACTTCCATCTCTGACACTCTGTATCACGCATTGACACACTGGTGCAGGTGTTTGATGGGCTGGAAATGGATGTCAGTCCGTTAACCATCCCTATACTGCACCGCCAACTCTGTCACAGCTGCTGGAGAGATGATGCTCTTCCTCACCCTCAGCCCTCATTTCTGCTCTGATTTGCTTTGCCTTTAACCCTCTATAGCACTGCATTTTCCTAATTACACAAGCACATGATGAATATGAAATCAAACAGGCAATTAAAATAGTTAATAATAAATCAATGAATAAACTAATGCATTATAGTAAATATTCTGCCACAAAACACAATTTTTTAAGAACTGCCGTCAAAAACAGCTTTTCACTGTTCAAACAAACAAATAAATAAACAAACAATCTTAATTTTAGAGTCCAAGCGCCCTATTTTAACGATCTAAATGCAAAGTGTAAAGCGCACGGCGCAGGTGCACTCAGGGCATGTCCAAATCCATTTTTGCTATCTTAACGACGAAAAAACGGTTGGCGTGCCCGGGCTCGCCTTGGCCCCCATTCTCTTAATGAGTAATGGGTGTTTTTTGGGAGTAACATGCAATCAGAGTCTCTACCATTCCCTTTAAGAGCCAGTTGCGCTCGTGCCATGACGGATTTGCTATTTACATGGCAGAATTTGGCAAGCGCAAAGACAGAACGCGTCTCCAAGATGATACGGAGCTGCTCGTGTGCGAGCAAATATGAGCAAAAAAAATAGCCCAATTCTGATACATGTGATGACTATCCATTATGACATGTAGGCATATATATATATATATATATATATTTAATTTAATTAGCCTACAAAAAATTATTATACATTGCAATCCTTCAATTTTTAATATTTGGCATGTTTGTGTGCTGCTGTGCGTCCCTGTGTTTAATAAGCAGCGTGTACACTCTTTAAATAACAAAGAAAAAACATTGCGCCAGACTTTCGACCAGGTTTGAGTTGGTCTATGGCGCAGTCTATTTTCATTTCCTTAAAATAGCATTGCACCAACAATGCGCCTGAACACACCTCTTTTTTAGACCAGCACGTCCATGGGCGCACAAATGGGTACAAATGCATTTGCTAATTAAATGACGTGACGTTTGAAGGGAAAATGGGAATGGCGCCGGACTGAAACTAGCAAACACACTTGCGCTGCGCCTTGCGTCGCATTGCGCCGGGTGTATGATAGGGCCCATTGTGTAAGCTTTTAAATCACTCATAAAAGGCAAGGCAAGGCAAGTTTATTTATATAGCACATTTTGTACACAATGGTAATTCAAAGTGCTTAACATAAAAGAAAGTAAAATAATCATGAAGAAAAATAATAAAAACAATTTTAAAACTTTGGAAATGATTTAAAAATGGACTTATTATAAATGAATCGCACAGTGCTCATTCAATAAATGCACAGCTAAACAGATGAGTTTTAAGTCTAGATTTAAATGTGACTGTTTTAGCACATCTGATCTCTTCTGGAAGCTGATTCCACCTGCGGGCAGCATAGTAACTAAAGGAGGACTCCTCTTGTTTTGTGTGAACCCTTGGTATTTCTAACTGACTCAATCCTAATGATCTGAGTGGTCTGTTAAGTTTATATTCAGTGAACATATCTGCAATATATTTCGGTCCTAGGTCATTGAGTGACTTGTAGACGAGTAAAAGTACTTTAAAATCAATCCTAAATGTAACTGGAAGCCAGTGTAAGGACCTGAGGACTGGTGTGATATGCTCAGATTTTCTGGTTCTAGTCAGAATCCTGGCAGCAGCTGTCTAATGGTCTTTTTGGGAAGGCCGGTGAGGAGCCCATTACAATAGTCCACCCTGCAGGTGATGAAGGCATGAACTAGTTTCTCCAAGTCTTGGCTGGAAACAAAACATCTAATTCGTGCAATGTTTTTTAAATGATAGTATGCTGATTTAGTTACTGCTTTGACATGACTATTGAAATTAAGGTCTGTCTCCAGAATCACACCAAGATTCCTGACTTGATTTTTAGTTGTTTGACCCCTAGAGTTAAGGTATGCATTCACCTTGAACACGTTATCTTTGTTTCCAAATGCAATGACTTCAGTTTTTTACTTGTTTAACTGAAGAAAGTTCTGGCACATCCAGCTATTAATTTCATCAATGCATTGGCAGAGGGAGTCAATGAGGCTGTAGTCATTTGGAGATAAGGCTAGGTAAATCTGGGAATCATCAGCATAGCTGTGATAGGGAATTTGGTTATTTCTCATTATAAAATGGATAAAAATAATCTTTAAGAGATCAGTGCATTACAATTTTTAAAATATTAATAAAATCAATCTTATATTTATAGGGATGTCAACTGGTAAGTATAAAATTATTATATAGCCTCAAAGGCAGTCATAAGTAAATATATTTAGTTTACATTCAGAACATTCAAAATCCTACATTATATGAAAAATATATATATTTATCCTTTAATATTGTTATATATTTTAATAATATTTGAACTAGTTTATATATTTTTATATTTACATTTACATTTTACATTTTAGAAATTAGTTTTTGTTTTGTCATTTTTAGCAAAATTTTTGTTATGTCTAAATAGATTTATATGTTTTTATTTTAGGTTTAGTTTGATATTTTAGTACATTAAGTTAAACTTAAGTAAAATAAACCAAATAAATAATTAAATAAATAAATAAAACATAAATTTAGTCAGCCATAAAAATTACTTGAACGTTGATAGTTTTTTTTTGTTTGTTTGTTTAAATGATCCATTATTAAAAATCCTCTTTAGTATTAACATTCAAGTAAAAATAGATAATTAAAAGGAGCCAATTCTATTAGATTATATCAAGTAGCAGTTAGTTTCATATTCTGACATCAGCATGTATGTCACAAATATTAATTAATTATTAATATTTTAGATTTTAACATTGCTTCCATAATGCATCCAATTTTGGGGTTAAATAAGAAGGAACAAACAAACAAATGAGAGGATTTCTGTCTTGTAGAAAGTAATGAAGGATAAAGAAATGTGAATTGCAGATTTGCCCTTCCCGTTTGCTCGTTCACATATCAAGGGTCATATTAAATCAGCATGGCGGCCGCTTCTCTGTCTTGTCTTTTAAAAACAAATCTGCCACATGTGGAGCATCAGATGTCTGAAAAATGAAGCAAAAACTATTTTCTCTACCATAATAGCAAATAAGCCCATTGTCTCCAGCAATCAGTAAATCAACACATTAAAAACAAGTCTAATTTGTGCTGTAAGAATGTAAAAAGCCTTTAATAATTACCAAGTAAAATGGCAGTGGTTGATTTCTAACACTGTATGTGTCTGAACACTTTTTTAAACTTATGGCACCTAGAGAGGCAATCTTGCTTGGTCTCCATAGCAACAAATGAATTTTAGCTCTTGACCTTTATTGAATAATGGAATTACACACAGCAGTTATGCTCCAATTAATGAATGCCCGGAAGAAGGCCATTTACCACCCAAAAACATGTTTTGGAAGGCAAATTCTAAAATCAGTGAATTTCCTGTCAGTTTATTTGTCGTCTTAATTTTTGTGTCCGCAAGGCTCCAGCCTCGGCTTCAATCAAAGAAACTTCATTCTAATCGAGTTCAAAAACGCACAACCAAAATAAGTATTCAAAATTGATGTAGGCTGTTATTAAGTTATCATCTCAAACAAAAGCAGCAGACAGAACAGAAACCTGAGAACATGGAAATACACTAGATTGCATTTGCATGTTTAAGTCTGTATATAGTCAATTATAAACTAAATGCAGATTAAAGGGTTAGTTCACCCAAAAATGAAAATTATGTCATTAATGACTCAACCTCATGTCGTTCCAAACCCGTAAGACCTCTGTTCATTTTCAGAACACAGTTTAAGATATTTTAGATTTACAGTAGTCCATTGAAAATGTGTGTACGGTATATTGTCCATGTCCAGAAAGGTAATTAAAACATCATCAAAGTTGTCCATGTGACATCAGAGGGTCAGTTAGAATTTTGGTCCAAAAATAACAAAAATGACGACTTCATTCAGCATTGTCTTCTCTTCCGGGTCTGTTTTGAGCATGCTGCTGATGTATGATGCTGCTGACGTGTTATCTTTGTTATTGGGCGCACGAGAAAACATGTCAGCACATCATATGTCAGCAGCATTGCGAACGTGTTTTTTGCTGTATTTTAAAGAGTTGGCAGTCAAAAATAAACTGTTGGATGATATATATTTTAAAATATTCTTAAACAGCAAAACATAATTTGAATTACAGTATACTGTGACGAGTGGGGCGGGGCCGAGGGACATGGGAGCGAGGCCGGGGGAGTGATTGGAGATGAACTACACCTGTTCGTCCCACCGGTCTCGAGGCCCATGGAGGAGATGGAAGGATATAAAACTGGAGCGACGACAGTGAAGGACGAGAGAGGACCAGGCCTGGGCTTTTAGTTGTGTTTTGGTTTTTATTTTATGCGCACCAGTCGTCCGTGAGGGGCTGGTGCGCTGTTTTGTGTTTGTTTTGTTATTAAAATGTTTTTGATTGTCCGCCGGTTCCCGCCTCCTTCTTCCGGATGAATATGAAGGTTTTATCGTTACAGTGGTGCCGTAACCCGGGAGAAGGAGGGACGCGCTGCTGAAGATCCCTCGCCGCTGTGGTGAATCCGCGGTGCCATCGAGCTGGCGAGGAGTGTGCCGCCATGGACGCTCGAGGCGGTGGACTGGAGCGAGTTGCCGGGGACGGGCGAGCTCGCTACCGGCCGCCCACGATGTGGAGAGACGGCTGCCGTCCGTGAGGGAGCGGAGGAGTCGGCGCCGTTCGCCAGGTGGCCGGAGCCTGCTGCCTCCGCCGGAACGGGGAGGAGCAGGGAACGGGGGACTCCTGCCGGCTGCCCAAAACCGGAGGAGCTTTAAACTTGCTGTGAAAGAGTAAAAGTACAAATTTGAAAAAAGCAGAAATAAGCAAGGATTATAGTCTGACTCCTTGCTGCACAAAACATGAAAGGTATCTCTCATTGGCACTTAATGTGAGTTCAATCTATTGAATCACTTGCTTAATAAAATCACCATTCATCATTTACAGTACTCTCAGTGTTGCCATGGTCATGTTTTACTGTATGAGTTTTTGAGTGACTTTTAGAATGTTCCGTGACGTGCCGTCCGCCGAGGGCCGTCCAGTGCCACCGCCAGGCACCGCGGAGGAGATCACCCAGCTGGTGGAGGGCCGAGCAGCGGTGCGTCTGGGAACCGGAATTTTTTTTTTTTTTTTTTTTCCTCTCTCCCCTCTCTCGTCTCTGTCGCTCCTCCTTCCATCTCCTTTTCTCTCGCCTCGCCTGTCCTACCCCCAGGTTCCCGCAGGTCCCCGGGAGCGGCCCCCCCGGAGGGAGGGGGGGGGGGAGTAGAGCGCAGTCTCGGGAGTACCCCCCGGCCTGCGAGGGGCGATGGGGGTATGTGACGAGTGGGGCGGGGCCGAGGGACATGGGAGCGAGGCCGGGGGAGTGATTGGAGATGAACTACACCTGTTCGTCCCACCGGTCTCGAGGCCCATGGAGGAGATGGAAGGATATAAAACTGGAGCGACGACAGTGAAGGACGAGAGAGGACCAGGCCTGGGCTTTTAGTTGTGTTTTGGTTTTTATTTTATGCGCACCAGTCGTCCGTGAGGGGCTGGTGCGCTGTTTTGTGTTTGTTTTGTTATTAAAATGTTTTTGATTGTCCGCCGGTTCCCGCCTCCTTCTTCCGGATGAATATGAAGGTTTTATCGTTACATATACAATGTTTAAATTGCACAGCATACAGCATTTATTATAAGGAGGTAGCTACTAAGCTACTGTTTTACTCTTACTCAAGCTGTTTTTGGACAAGTATTTTTTACCCTACAGTACTTACACTACTCACACTAAATTGAGTGTAATGGTACTTTTACTTGAGTATACAGTATGTTTTCGGTACTCTGACAGATAGAATTCTGGTCTTCAACTTTGGTTGGTTATATATTCCTAAGGTTGAATATTGCTGCTATGGGAGAACTTCAGTGATAACTCTTTTGCAGAGCTCTGTTGTGCTTTAATGTGTCCAAGCATGTCAAAGTTCTGTCTTGTGTAGCTGGCTGTGTGAGAATCAGAGCCCATGGGGACAAACGGCCAATAAACAGCTGCTTTATGCTGATAAGAAACCACATGATCACCAGAAAAACCATATCATTAGTGACCATAAACAAGCATTACAGTCCGGTCATCTTTGAAACATAGTTTTCTACGGTTCAACCGCTGCTTTCCATGCTTATTTACTGTAATAAGACGCACACTGCTGATGCTCAAAAAATGCCTGGCGTTTACTATTGCAATTTGATTTTGTCTGCATTAAACTTGCTGTGAAAGAGTAAAAGTACAAATTTGAAAAAAGCAGAAATAAGCAAGGATTATAGTCTGACTCCTTGCTGCACAAAACATGAAAGGTATCTCTCATTGGCACTTAATGTGAGTTCAATCTATTGAATCACTTGCTTAATAAAATCACCATTCATCATTTACAGTACTCTCAGTGTTGCCATGGTCATGTTTTACTGTATGAGTTTTTGAGTGACTTTTAGAATGTTCCGTGACGGCCATAATGTATTTGAAGACAAAGTATAGACTATTTGTAGACAAAGAAAAGTTCAAATGGATCCTTTATTATGAATACCTGGCAACCTAAGGACCGCTGAAAGCACAAGTGAGTGAGAGAAACATTTGCTGTCAGGTGACAAACTAGACATCACCTAAGAATTGCTTGTGTGTAGAAAAAAAAAACAAAGAATGAAGCAAAAAGAAAAGATTATGTAGACTATTAATAATGCTCTTCAATTAAATCAAAGTTTATTTTAATTTGGGTGGTGTTAGCGCAGTGGATAAGACACATGCCTTTGGTGTGAGAGACCCGGGTTCGAATCCACTGTGAGGCACAACTGTGTCCCTGAGCAAGACACTTAACCCCTAGTTGCTCCAGAGGCGTGCGACCTCTGACATATATAGCAATTGTAAGTCGCTTTGGATAAAAGCGTCAGCTAAATGAATAAATGTAAATTTAATGTATGAATGGATAGCTATGTGAATTTGTCACATATGACTGATATTCATATGTATATATAACATTTTAAACAATTTATCGTGCCAAGTAGTAAAAAAAAAAAAGAACAAAGAAAAGCACACCTTATTTTTACAATTTCTATCTCCAGTAACTAAGAGGTATACAAATACAGATAACTAATTTAATATGCACATATAGACTAGTCTAGGTAAAATTATCCAAAATACATTTTAAAACAGAATAAATAAAATACAAATAAAATATATATTTAAGCATTCTTACATTTCGTATCTTCTCCAACACCTCACACTGTGCTCAAAATTGCAAAGGGAACAAAATGAAATCAAACATTTCTCAAACTCTTCTAAGGCCAAATGATCTGAGCTGCTATTCATTTTCCTTGAATAGCTGTGTACTCTTACTGCATGACTGATTCAAGTCCACTTTATTCCTCCTATAAAAACACGTGTAACTCTGAAAGGACATCCTCTGAGGAATACAATACTTCGTTGGTACTACAGGAAAGGTTTTTGTGGTATATTATAGAATAAACACAAGAATGAAGAACTGGATCAATGGCATAAAACTTTTCATTCATACCTGCGAAATTTAATAATTTCTCTCATTTTCAGTTCATCATGCAGAAAGGCTGTAAATCAAGTAATGAAGACCAACTGTGATTTTTCGTAATTTAATAGGCTAACGGTGAGCTCTAACAGCATATAGCTTTTTTTAAAATGTGAAAATGACAAAAAAAAATCATGAATCATTTCTCTCACATTTCACCTTGTTAATCATTTTCCAGCGGTACTGCCTGACCGGGGCTCTTAGATCATTACTGTGTGTCGCATTACTGCACCTCGCAATTCCTCGAGTTTGTCCTTAAGTGGCTACACAGCTCACTGCATTTTAAACACAAACCTCCTTTGCATATATGTCCTGAAAAATCTTTCTACAAACAAACTTAATTTCATTATGCATCTTCACAGCAGTCTTTAAAAACTCCTGTGCCAGCTGGACTGTAGAGCAACCTTCTGAACATATAATTTCACTCCTCCTAACCCCTTCTTACATCACTGTAAAACATACTTTAACCCTGATTTACACCATGCCGTGACAATAACTGCTGTGACAAATCTGTCCCAGGTGAACAACTAATGCAAATTTAAAAGCATAGATGACCAAAGGAACGCAAAAGTTGTGGTAGTGGAAAAAATGGAACCGTAAACAGAATCAACAGCTGCTTCGCTCATAAATAATGCCACTATTAACTCAAAACACCACTCACTTTCAGTTTTACAGTGGGATAAACTCAGATTTTCAGTGTAGCGTCATATTGTGCTGTTAGCATGGATCTTGAATGTTGAAAACTGTAAAACATCTGCTGAGCGAACCAAATAGCTTCACAAGTACTCTGTTGGGCCTCAATTCAATAAAATATGTATTTATCAAGAAGTGCTGTAGGATTGTGGTATTTCTAAAGTATGAAAAAGTCATAAATGGAAGATTTGTCTCTTTTCACTGCATTATTTCTAATGCATAAAGGTCTAAACATCCCTTTTTTGATTTTTAGTTTTTGTCTTTTTGTTCATGTTTGTTTATCATTCATTCAAATGATAAACATTATTAACATTTTACAACAAGGTTCCATTTATCAATATTAGTTAATTACAATAGTTAACATAAACTTTTAGTGAAACATAGGCAGTCAAATAAAGAATGACACTTTATTGTAAAGTGTTACTTAATGGACTTCATCTAACATGAACTAACAATGAGCAGTTGTATTTTTTTAAACTAACATTAACAAAGATTAATAATGTAGCAAATATATTGCTTATAATTAATGTTAGTTTATAAAATTACAATTTGATCATTGTTTATTCATATTAGTTCACAGTGCATATAACTAACGTTATCATGCGAATTCTGATTTTAAAAATGTTTTTGGTAAATTGATATTACCGTATTTTTCGAACTTTTATTTTAGTCCTTTTATTTATTTTACCTATTTTGTCGCACCTGAGTATAAGTCGCATCAGTCCAAAAATACGTCATGATGAGGAAAAAAACATATACAGTATAAGTCCCACTGGACTATAAGTCGCATTTATTTAGAACCAAGAACCGAAAGAAAACATTACCGTCTACAGCCACGAGAGGGCGCTCTATGCTGCTCAGTGTAGACTACAGGGCAATGAGCCGCATAGAGCGCCCTCTCGTGGCTGGAGAAGGTAATGTTTTCTCTTGGTTCATTTCTCTTGGTTGATGTCAAATTAATTTTGATAAATAAGTCGCACCTGACTATAAGTCGCAGGACCAGCCAAACTATGAAAAAAAATGCGACTTATAGTCCGGAAAATACAGTAACTAATAAATGTTATTTATAATTATTGTTCATCATTAGTTCATGTCAATTAAAGTATTGTAGTTAACTACTGTTAACGAATGACAACTAATTGTAAAGTATTACCATAATGGACCCAATCTAACATGAACTAACAATGAACTGTTGTAGAGTCATTAACTAATGTTGACAAATGTATTGCTAATTGTTAGTTAATGAATTAACTAAGATTAGCTAATGGGACCGTATTGTAAAGTGCTACCAAAACGTTACTATTCTAACTTAGCTGTTGAAAAAAATATTATTCAAATATTAAACCTTGTGACTTTTAGATAAGTAATTCATTTATACTTTAAAATTTCATTTCACAGTTAAAATATAAATAAACTTGGATTAGCCATGAAGGACTCGTCTGAAAAACTGTCTCTTTTAGAGTCACAATAAATAGCATGTCAAGCACATAGATAATATTCAAAAGAGGGGGGTTAAAAAAACAAAAACAAAAAAAAAACCTCTAAAAGAAATTCTCAGCATGTTCTTTATAGAAACAGATGAAGTGTTGCTCTTCCACAGTCAATCAGCGCGAAGGTTATAGAGCGCAGAGATCATTCAGAGCACAGAATCCTGAAACACATCAGCCTCCATCAGGCTGGATAGCAGAGCTGTCAGCCGCAGGGACTGATGCTAGCTGGCAAATCTGATGCCCTGTTGACTTCTCTTATGTTTCCTTTCCCCTCCACTGATCTGAGACAAAGTTCTTAGTCCACATCTCGCACAACAGACAAATAAATGCACAACTGCTTAACTATCAAGAAAATCATCTTTTCCATTTATGATCGTGTGTAAAGCTTTGAAGATTTCAGACTTTCTGGGTATAGTTTGGAACACCATCTCGCATTTATGTGAACAATTGTCTGAATAAAATGGTTCTGATAAGGGTTTTCATACGAGTTTTGACACCTGGTTTTATATAACAGTGGTTCTCAACGGGATTTGACTTCAGGTGACCCAAATTTTAACAGCACAGGCTCAACAATCAAAATTAGTAACATGAGATGGGATGAACAAGAAAATATTGTAAATGTATAAACAGCAGCCATTTATTTATGAATTAGGAACGTTGCATACGGAATAAATACTACAAGACAAAGTTTAATACTAATATCAGAAATATTTTGCCCAACATACTGTACCAGTACTATTAATATAATAATGACAATAATAATTATGATAATAATTGTATATGCTATTTATACAATAATGATTTCATTCTCATTTTTACATTTACAACTGAGCTGAACTTATCTATCTATCTGTTTAAGATTATTTATTATTATGCAGTTAAATAGTTGCATTTTATTATTTATATCTGTCAGTTTTTCCTGTCCATTTTTGAGGTGCAGCCCACCAGCTGAGAACCCCTGCAAAACCTGTCAGCTCTCACTTTACGTTCAAGTCCCCTAACAAGTCTGCATACCCCACCAGCATGATTCACTGTTCCTTCACAACAATAGCGAACACTTTTACAGACTTCCACAAAATAGTAGGCATCTTAATTACTGTAGCAAGTGACAGCCACCTGTCAAGCAAGAAAACTGACGTGGACTTTGAGTCAACGACTACTATTACATATCTTTCCTCCTTCGCCATTTCCACCCAACTGCACTAGAGGCGCTTAGTCATCTTCTTTTCAGCAGATAGAGGCAAGCAGTCTGAGCGACCGTAGGAATGTTTTAATGAGCTTATCTGAGTCAGGAGGCAGATGGCGTTAAGATGCTTGATGCTTTACAGGAAAAGGCCTCACTAAAGGATGGAGGAAGCGGCGTGTCTTGCAGGAGATGATGCAAAAAGGTGAGTTATTAGTCGGGTCACAGGTCCCTGGAGTTTAGAATTACAGATGACGGAGCGAGAGGTAAACAGGCTGTCTGGCCTACCGCAGGTTCAGAGGGCTAAAAAATAGCAAGGATTGGCATCCGCCGTGTGAACAAGCTATGAGCCCATTAGCTCAGTGGTGCTGGTAGAGGTGATGCATCTCACAGGCGTTGAGGTGTACATTAAATATCGCAGAAGTCACAGCTCATTCAACCTCTGAATGCCACCGCATATGTTTTGGGAATTAATAGAATTCAGATTTGAGGACTGTAAGCGGGTTGTTTAGTACACTGAAAAGAAAGACTTCCGGTGTGAATGAGGCACAGTGTGGACAGATGATTAATGACTTGATGCTACATAAAACTGAACATTATAAATAATGATCTAATGTAAGTGACTTGAGGTGTTTGTGCAGGCAATGTGAGTTTCCCCATCATCTCTGTTCATACTCTATCCATCATAAAATGGCAAGCAGGCTAAAAAGAGCTACTTTAATGACTATGAACACTGTATGACACATGTGCACTACAAATGCTTTGTGATCCCCCAGCTGATCTGCAGAGGACAGCTGCTCAGGACAGAGAAGACATTCTAAGTTGGTGAAGGACATGCTGTCTTGCCTACTTTTCATGGTCAAGAAGAAAATGGAAAGAGGAAAAGAGAAGATGGTGTGAGTGTGTGCATGGGAGTTTTGCTAGCTAGTGGACATACGAATAAGTTCAGCTTGCTTTTGAATGGCAGAAAAAAACTAATGGATGAAAGAAATTCTTTACACAGACTTATTGACTTACATTTAATGAGTTTTGACTTACAGCAAGTAACCCACCAGAGCACCCTAGCAACCACATAACATAAAAATGTGTGTATATATATATATATATATATATATATATATATATATATATATATATATATAATGCTTCTCCAATACAAACACCGATCCCTGGCAACACGGATCCCGAAACACTACTGACTTCGTGATTGGTAGATAGGTGGAGGGAGGCGCGTCAAGCCAAAACACAAAATGACAACATCAACATCAGTTGAGGGCTGCAAGTCCACTTTTTAAATGACAATATCCTGGCCAGACTACTGTTGTCAGTGATATAAGTATTTGAAATGAACATGATTTCTTAATGTCTAGTGACACATCAGGGCCATTTTATGATTAATTGAAATAGATTTCTTACATACAGCTCCTTTAATTGTAATAATAAAAAAACTGACACAAAAGCACTGTGCATGGTTAAAGAACATGAGTTCCAGATGTGTGCTGCTATCAGAGGTTGCTTCATGTGTTCTTACTGATTCATCTTAGGCTAAATTAGTTAGGCTGTTAGTCCTTACTGTACTATATGTGCTAGTAAAATATGAATCCATGGTCAATTATGCACAACATACATACTGTCTCTTCAGCGTGTGATTTGAATTTCAGAGTGTGGCTCTGAATGCTGACATGTTTGCAGAAGGGTTAAGCCGTTAAGCATTTTTCACTCATGAAAGGGCTTTCATTCACATGAACAAAAGAGGATGTGTGTTTGTGTGTGTGTTGTGCATCAACACTCCCACCAACTGGTGGGCAGCTGAAAATAATTTGCTTGTCTTGCACCCAGATTCCCCTTTATGTCTTCTAAGTAGTTGTTATTGTATATTTCTTAGTGAGTAAATCTTGCTTTATTTATGTGTATGAGAACTATTTAAAAATCCTTCCAGATGATTCATTATCAACAGAACATTAAACATTAAATGGTTGGAGCAGTGAAGTTATACTAATCTATCTAATTTTATAAAGCAACCTTGGAAAGATGCAATGAAATAGAAGTAGTAGTAGTATGTCATCAAGTAAATACAGATAAAAAGATTTAGTATATTGGAAAAAGTCCAAAATATTAAGCATATTCTACATATTTACTCAATTCAGGTATTCAAAGTATCTACATATTAATATATATTATTTATTATGTTTAAAATGAGTCCTGAAGTATCAATCAAAAAGTAAAAAATATTTATTCATTACTTTGAATTTTTTTTTAAAAGGCATGTTCCAAGACATGAATAATTAATAAGGTTGCATGATATCACAGTCTGACCGTTTAATTTCACTGCTGTTGATTTAGTCATTTTTAGTAGCCTGTTGTTTTGTAATGTTTGTACTGATTTGTATGTAAATTTATCAGCTTCTATTCAAAAAGGTTTGTTTGTGTTTGTGCGGCTCAGTTTTGTTTCTCAAAGCATTATTTCTGTTTATCTGCATTCAGCGCTTCATATAATTGGGCTGTTTGAAATTCGCCTCAGGGAAAGTCTTCAAAAATCTTATAAATACTAATTATTTCAATGTTAACAAGTGCTGTGGCATCAGATTGGGGAGTAAAAGTTAATCTATACTGTACACTGTTAGCAGTCTAAATTGGATTTACTCACTTTATTCAATAATATGTTTAAAATTTTACTTAATTTACTGTATTATAATTCTTGCGCTGTGCAGATCAATGGGTGCTTCTCAATTCTTATTTGTGCATCCTCGTTTCCTCTCCTCGCTTCCTTTCCTCGCGTCTCAGCTCCGCCCCCTGTAGGATGCGAGGGAAGGCTGCAAGGAAAAGACGCGAGGACGGAGGGATCGAATGAAAGCTTTTTTTACACATTGGAATCCTTGATCACTCGAGCGTCACTTCGTTGCGTCATCAGCAGCGCTCAGAGGATCTGCCCTCATGTTGTTGAAATTTGTTTATTTAAGAAATTCATAATAAATAATAATAAAGAAAGATACCCTGTTGAAATATGTGAGGTGTGTGGTTTATATAAACTGCAAAAGTAAAGTAGAAATCAAAATTATTGTGACCGATGTGAAGGGGGAGGAGAATTTATACGTGCGTCACGTTTTAGTCGATAAAACTCTTCCGCATAGGATGCACCTGTGTATCCTCGCTCATGACTCCTCTGGAAGCCTCCTCACTCCTCGATCCTCGACTCCTCGCGGTGCAATTAGAGAATTGAGATGTCCTTCAAGATGGCTGAGCTCGATCGGTTTCCGGGTCATAGGATAGAGGACGGAGGAGAGAGGAGACGAGGAGGGATATTGAGAAGCACCCAGAGTTATGGTTATGATCCATTTTGGTTTAGTTTTCTGTGATCCACTTTCTCCTGCATTGTTTGTTTGGTTTTTGATTAATTTGCTCATTAGTCATTATTAGTTAACTCCCTCCACCTGTTTTTCCCTCGTCAGCTGCCTTATTTAAAAGTAATCTTTCTGTTTAGTATTTTGTTGGTTATTAGTTCATGTTAGATGTTTACTCATTGGATTTAAGTCTGGTTGTGCTGATCTCATTTGGTGGCCAATTAAAGAATTCAATTCAATTCAATTCAAGTTTATTTGTATAGCGCTTTTTACAATACAAATCGTTACAAAGCAACTTTACAGAAAATTATGTTTCTACAATATTTAGTAGTAGCTAGTAGTTTGTGCACGTTTGACAGGATTTTAGAAAAATAAAAATAATAATAATAATACAAGACGTAGTCAGCTAGATGATGAACTATCAATATTATTAATTAATAGTAATTATATGATGCAGCCAGTCACACATGTAGCAATAATTGTTAGTTCTGTTTGTTGATTCAAGGTTAGGATCATCTGGGGTCCTCTGAGGGTCAGCATCATCTCTTCTCAGGTGTTCTGGATCCAGACTGGAGCTTGTGTAAATCCCGTGGCAAAACATAGAAACAAAATAGAGACATCATTAGCATAGCTGCTGATCCAACAAAGTAAAATTAGTTTAACCCAAGCTAAAGAATAAAAATGCAGATGCAACTACACTCACAATTTAAGAGATACATTAACGAATGCTTGGCGAAAGAGATGCGTTTTTAATCTAGATTTAAACAGAGAGAGTGTGTCTGAACCCCGAACATTATCAGGAAGGCTATTCCTGAGTTTGGGAGCCAAATGTGAAAAAGCTCTACCTCCTTTAGTGGACTTTGCTATCCTAGGAACTACCAAAAGTCCAGCGTTTTGTGACCTTAGGGTGCGTGATGGGTTGTAGCGTGGTAGAAGGCTAGTTAGGTACACAGGAGCTAAACCATTTAGGGCCTTATAGGTTATTATAAGTAATGATAATTTGTAACTGATACGGAACTTAATAGGTAGCCAGTGCAGAGACTGTAAAATTGGGGTAATATGATCATATTTTCTTGACCTGGTAAGGACTCTAGCTGCTGCATTTTGGACTACCTGTAGCTTGTTAATTGACGAAGCAGGACAACCACCTAGAAGTGCATTGCAATAGTCCAGTCTAGAGGTCATAAATGCATGAACTAGCTTTTCTGCATCAGAAACAGATAACATGTTTCGTAGCTTGGCAATGTTTCTAAGATGGAAGAATGCAGTTTTTGTAACATTGGAAATATGATTTTCAAAAGACAAATTGCTGTCCAATATAACACCCAGATTTCTGACTGTAGAGGAAGTAACAGTACATCCGTCTAGTTGCAGATTGTAATTTACAAGATTCTGTGTGGTGTTTTTTGGTCCAATAATTAATATCTCTGTCTTATCCGAATTTAATTGGAGAAAATTATTTGTCATCCAATCTTTTACATTTTTAACACACTCTGTTAGCTTAGATAATTGGGAAGTTTCATCTGGTCTCGTTGAGATATATAGCTGAGTATCATCAGCATAACAGTGGGAGCTAATTCCGTATTTTCTAATAATATTACCAAGGGGCAACATGTATATTGAAAATAGAAGGGGACCTAGGACGGATCCTTGTGGCACTCCATATTTTACTGATGATAAATGAGATGACACCCCTTTTAAGTAAACAAAATGGTAGCGATCGGACAGGTAGGATCTAAACCATCTTAGAGCCTGCCCTTGAATACCTGTATAGTTTTGTAATCGATCTATGAGTATGTCATGATCTATGGTGTCGAACGCGGCACTAAGATCAAGTAAGACTAGAAATGAGATGCAGCCTTGATCTGACGCAAGGAGCAGGTCATTTGTAATTTTAACAAGTGCAGTTTCTGTGCTATGGTGGGGCCTAAAACCTGACTGAAATTCTTCATACAGATCATTTTTATGCAGGAAGGTGCTCAGTTGAGCAGACACAACGTTTTCTAAAATTTTAGACATAAATGGAAGATTTGAAATAGGCCTATAATTTGCCAGTTCACTAGGATCTAGTTTTGGTTTCTTAATAAGAGGCTTGATAACCGCCAGCTTGAATGGTTTTGGGACGTGACCTAAAGATAACGACGAGTTAATGATATTGAGAAGCGGTTCTTCGGCTACAGGTAACAGCTCTTTTAGTAATTTAGTGGGTACAGGATCTAATAAACATGTTTTTGGTTTAGATACAGTGATAAGTTTATTTAGCTCTTCCTGTCCTATATTTGTAAAGCACTGTAGTTTATCTTTGGGTGCGATGGATGAAACTGAAGTGTTAGACGCTGTAGAATCTACATTCGCTATTGTATTTCTAATGTTATCTATTTTATCAGTGAAGAAATTCATAAAGTCATTACTATTTAACGTTGGTGGAATATTTGAATCAGGTGGCGTCTGGTAATTTGTTAATTTAGCCACTGTGCTAAATAAAAACCTTGGATTGTTTTGGTTATTTTCAATGAGTTTGTGGATATGCTCTGCCCTAGCTGTTTTTAGAGCCTGTCTATAGCTGGACATACTGTTTTTGCAAGTTAGTTTTTCTCCATTTGCGTTCAAGACTACGAGTTACTTTCTTGAGAGAGTGAGTATTACTGTTATACCATGGCACAGTACGTTTTTCTCTAACCTTTTTCAATTTGATGGGGGCAACAGCTTCTAATGTATTAGAGAAAATAGTGCCCATTTTGTCAGTAATTTCGTCTAATTCATGTGTATTTTTGGGTACAAATAGCAGTTGAGATAGATCAGGCAGGTTATTTGCGAATCTGTCTTTGGTGGCTGGAACAATAGTTCTGCCCAGACGGTAACGCTGAGACTTATAGTTAATATCAGTGATACGCAGCATGCACGATACAAGGAAATGGTCTGTAATATCATCACTTTGGGGTACAATATCTATAGCAGTAAGATCGATTCCATGCGATATAATTAGATCTAGTGTATGATTAAAACGATGAGTGGGCCCGGTGACATTTTGCTTGACTCCAAAGGAGTTTATTAGGTCAGTAAACGCAAGTCCTAATGTATCATTTGCATTATCAACGTGAATATTAAAATCTCCCATGATTAGCGCCTTATCAACTGTAGCTAGAAGGTCTGAGAGGAAATCTGCAAATTCTTTTAGGAATTCTGTATACGGCCCTGGTGGTCTATACACAGTAGCCAGAGCAAGAGATACATTAGACTTCTTTTGCATGTCTGACAGTGTAACATTTAGCAGAAGTATTTCAAAAGAGTTAAACCTGTATCCTGTTTTCTGGGTAACATTGAGAATATCACTATATATTGTTGCAACACCTCCGCCACGACCAGTCTGACGGGGCTCATGCTTATAACAGTAGTTTGGTGGAGTGGACTCATTTAGACCAAAATAATCATTTGGTTTTAGCCAGGTTTCAGTCAAGCAGAGTACATCAAAACTATTATCTGTGATCATTTCATTTACAATAACTGCTTTGGGTGTGAGTGATCTAATATTTATGAGCCCAAACTTTAAAAATTGTTTTTGTTCATTTACTTTACATTTTTCTGGTTTAATTACGATAAGATTTTTTCTAGATCCTACATTATTTTTTGACCTCACTATTCGGGGAACAGACACAGTCTTAATAGTTTTTACAGCGCAAGTACTTTTATCATTTAAGCGGGTGGAACAAAACTCATCATAATAGTTATTAGAGAATTGTCTTACTAGTCACATGGAGCGAAGTGTGCTGGAGATGTTGTCAGAGAGCAGCTCCGCTCCGATTCTGCTGGGGTGTAATCCATCAGCGCGAAACAGCCTAGGACGCTCCCAGAAAAGATTCCAGTTATTAACAAATAGCAGTTTCTGTTCTTTACACCATGACAACAACCATTCATTTAAAGCGAAAAGTCTACTGAACCTTTCGTGTCCTCGTCGATACATGGGCAATGGTCCTGACACGACGATCGTCGCCGCGGGCGTCGTGCTGCGAACCGTCTCGATCAGGCTGCTGAAGTCCCTCTTCAGCGTCTCCGTCTGCCGCAGCGTGGTGTCGTTAACCCCGGCGTGAAGCACGACCGCTCTGGGGCTCTCGTCGGCCTTCAGGATCACGGGTATCTGCGCAGAAACATCGAGAACACGAGCACCAGGCAAACAATGAGTGTGCACTTTACCTTCGGCTAATGTAGCACTTACGTGTCGGACGATGGAGTCTCCGATGATCACAGCGTCGCGTCCTGTCTCGTAGAGGGGAGCGAAGCGGTTCCGGATGGAGATGTCGAAGGCAGGAGGGGGAGAAGTCGTCGCCCGGGACCCGGCTCGCGTCCTCCGCTGTGGATGCACCCAGGGTCCGTGGTGTCCCGGCGTCGCAGTGAAGGACATCTGGGAAGATCGCGTCCTGGGTGCACCGGGCCTGTGCAGAGAAACACACGGAGTAGACGTGGTGGGACTGTTAACAGATCGCTGTATACTTACCCCGGACTTGTGAGCGTCAGCCCGGGATGATTCCAGCGCGGCTCTCCGCTCTCTCAGCTGGGCCTGCCTCACCTCCAGGTCACGAATCTGCTTTCCCACGGCCTCGAGCTCGAGCTGCACAGAGTGGAGACATTCATCCGCCATTAAAGCAAGTAACAGTGAGTACAGCAGTGGTAATGTGTGTGAATAGAGTATTAGCAATGTAAGCGCAGTTAGCTGCAACCACGCCGCTGATGCTAACGGGCTAAAAGCTAATAGCGGACCCGGGAGATCAAAATAAAACTAGTGATAGCGAGGCGCTCTGATTGTTTTTGTTGTAGAATACAATAGAGGATATATTCACACCTTATATAAACGAAAACGATGATGTATAAAATTGATTTTTGAGTTAAAAATAGTCAATGAAAAGAATATAGTGACGGAGCTCAAACGCAGTACAGCCGCCAACAACAAAAGTTGGAAGTCCTGTTGGAACTATAAGGAACTCTTTTGGAACTATATTCCTTCATCATTCACACCAGACATGTAACAATCATACCCTCATTTGGCATTCCTACTCACAAATAACTGGCCTTTTTAACAATTACTTGGAAATCTCTCATTATAAGTTTTTGAGTGAAAAAAAAAAAAAAAAAAATTATTTGTGGATCATTTTGCCAATGTTCACTTAAAAACAGAAGTGCATAAGCTCAGATCAATGAGGCCTACGATCAATCAGTTCCAAAAAGAAATATAAAGCCTGTGCTAACTGAGAGAAAAGAAGCTGATAAAAAGATTAAATCCAATATTTTGGTAATAATATAACATAATAAGAAATTTATGTGACTGCAAATAACAACATGGGAGAAAATATCCCCCAAAAATTATCCAGATTTCTTTGGTAAGTTGTTATATCCTGTGTGGGTAAAGTCAGTAAATGTTAGTCAAATTGAATAACATTAAGTAGCATTTTGGAGAAACAGAAAATCCTGTGCATGTCAAAATGAATGGTTAAAAAATGCATAAAAAAGTTTACAGTATTACCGTTTTTTTTTCTAGAATCAGATAAATATAATTATTAAAATAAGAATGCATTTAAAATAATACAGTAAACAGCAAAAAGCCTGCAACTCTGATCATCCGTGTTTGTGGCCTGACTCGTAACATTCTACTAAAGGCCACTGCATTATCTATTAGGTTTTCTGCTGTTTTTTCTTGTTTTGTAGATATGCTTTGTTGCATTCTGTCCTTGGTGAAAGAACAACAGACACTAGAAGCTGGCAGGTTGTAGTGTGTTGTTACAGTAATCATGTTTTAGCAGAGATTGTTGTTTTCAGTCCTTGGGGATGTGAGCATATTCCACTGCCGGCTGAGAGAGCTCCATTTCACATTCCTCTGCTTTATTTCAAGCACTTTTGTATGGAAATTGGACAGTATTTTCCCTTCGAAAACCACGGGTCATCGCCTGCCTCCTCGCTTACCAGGAGACGTGGCCATGAGAGTTTGTAAAGTATTTCAAAGAGCCAACTAGTGCACTATCAAATGGAAATTTGTTATTTGAAAGTCAAAACAAGGATGACTGATGTGGTTCGATCATTTTTTATAAATATCTTAGATCTATAATGTAACCTGGTCTTGTGTTTGTTGTCAAAACTAAATGCTAGTGACGTTATACGGGTTCAAACACTTATAAAAGTTTCCAGAGTTCTAGTTTCAAGAAAGTAAAGTAAAAACTGACTTGTTGGTATATCTGCTTTGAAAATGAAGCGGTACTCGAAATAATAAGCCAGCGGATGAGTGTGTAACTAAGCACAGTCTTCAGTCGGAGAGCTGTGAGTCAGGCACTGAGCAAGTGGGAGCCATCTTCTATATTCCTAAAACAAATCACATCAAGAAGAGTTTGACACAGTCTTTATTGCCAATATGAGCTTTGAAAAAAGTCTTGATTGAAAAAAAGTCTTCCCAGTGTCATAAATCAAAGACTGCATAATACTTGTGTATATTTTTTCTTTGTCTCAGGCGCAGACGGTTCGCCCACAGATCGCCCACTGTCTGTTCACTGACCGTCTGATGTACATTGCGTTCAATATGAGTCAGCGATTATTCAGTTTGGAAAGCTAGGATGTGATTTTAAGGAACTTCAACTTCTCCTCGGTCTGCATTTAGTCAGTGGTCTGGGTAGATGTGAAGCTGGCTTTTTCAGAACTGCCAAATTCAGCTGAAGTGCTGTGTAGAGGAAATGAACAGCAATCACTGCTAATAATGGCTAATCTGTTATTGTTTCGCCAGACATTATGAATGAGAAATGTTCCAAAATAAAGCATCCCAAGTTTACCCTGTTTGCAGTATATTTGATGTTGCATAATAGGCTTACATTCATTAGATATAAGTAAACACTGCTAGATAGCTAGAGAGATAGCTAGCTAGTCATTTAGGGTTTTGTAGAAGTTTGCAAATTAAGTCAGGGAAATAGATATCGGTGTTTATTAAGAAAGTTATTAACTTTGCAAAGAAAGATTGAGCATGATTGCTATATTTTATTTATAATTCTGATTACAAAGCCAATCAGATCTGTTCTGACCAAAGAGTGCAATGGAAACAAAAATCTCATTTATTTCTCCATACAGAAGCTGGTTTTAATAGCAGTCATTGATGATGTGGTAAACTCATTAAAACTTTCCAAACAAACACTAAGCATGATGAAAACTGTCAATTTTATTTATATTCCTGATTACCAGGCCAGTCAGATTGGTCTAAGAGCACAACAATTGTGTTCCACGAATAAAACTCTAGGTAACTGAATTTCCAGTAGAGCTCAAAATGGGCCGTGCAGTTCATATTTCATTTATTTTCTCCATAAAGAAGCTGATTTAACTGTAGGTGTCAGTAAGTGGCATCATTTGTAATATTTCAAGTACTTCGTAGTTCATATTGACTAAGCAATTTGTCAGTCGGTCCAGCTAGGATCTGATTGTCTGACGTTATAACTTCCATGAGTATTGGGCACAGGTGTTTATTTTTTCCTCCGTCAGCATTTACTCCGTGGTCTGACTAGATGTGAAGCTGACTTTTCTAGGACTGCCAGGTTGACCTGATGTAATATGTAGAGGAAATTAAAACAGGAATTAATCAACAAAAACATTATGTGCAATTTTTTTGATATAGCTCTATACTTTAGACCTTTTTTTGGTTTGTTTTTTTTTGTCACAGAACAGCTAATCTGTTAAGAAATTTTCCAAGAAATTGTAACTGGGAAATGTTCCAAAACAAAGCATCCCAAGTATACTGCGTTTGCAGTGAATTTGATGTTGGGTTGTCAGCTTACATTATTTTGCTGTAACACAAATAAATAAGCAAGTAAATAAAAAATAAATAAATAAATAAAAACCTGCTAAATAAATAGATAATAAAATACTACTTAAAAAAGCCCTTCTAGTGATATGGACATCAGTGCCTATTTAGGAGGTTATAAACCACCCTTAAACTTTCCAAAGAAAAACTGAGCATGATGAAAATTGGACATTTTATTTATGTTTATATTTACAAGGCCAGATCTCTCTGGAAAGCACAACAATGTCCCATTTATTTTCTCCATAGAGAAGCTGATTTTCAACAACAGTGATATTTTTCCAATATAGCCCAAAATGTGCTGTCAAGTTCATTTCTATATAAAAGACATTAAGTACTCAGTCTTAAAGTTTTTTGCTTTAAATCAAAGTCCTGATTGTAATTCATGTATTTCAAACGGTTCTATAATAAAGAGTTCAGTGTAGAAAATGAATGAGGAAAACACCTACACAGCTGGTGCAAAACACTGTCCATGTCTGAGTACAAATGAGTCAGACTTTCCAACTTGTCACTTAAAATGGATAAATTATCCAAAAAAAAAATTGGACTTCCAATTTGGAAATGTTCATGCTGCAGGTGTATGATGTCATGCCAGCAATTCACTTTTAAGCACATAAAATGCATCACTGAGTCATTAAATCACAATAAAACCTGTTCTGCAAATGTCTGATAATCACACACTTGCAGAACACATGCCAGCATTGCCATTTTGTCTTAATTCATTATGTTCCAATCATCAGGCAACAGAATGCTATATGGTCAAATGGAATGGAATGCAAGATACAGGCCAACATTAGACTGCCAAACACACTCAAGGATGAGTTTCACCTGTGCTTAAAGAAGATAAGAGAACATGTGCTTCAAGAACACTTTACTATAGGTGAGGTGGTGGCATTGGCTGAAGAAATATATTAACATTGTACCTGTTAATATTGAAGCCTGTAAAAATGGGAAGTCGTGGCCTAATGGTTAGAGAGTCGGACTCCCAATCGAAAGGTTGTGAGTTCGAGTCCCGGGCTGGCAGGAATTGTGGGTGGGGGTAGTGCATGTACAGTTCTCTCTCCACCTTCAATACCACGACTTAGGTGCCCTTGAGCAAGGCATCGAACCCCCAACTGCTCCCCGGGCGCCGCAGCATAAATGGCTGCCCACTGCTCCGGGTGTGTGCTCACAGTTTGTGTGTGTGTGTTCACTGCTCTGTGTGTGTGCACTTTGGATGGGTTAAATGCAGAGCACAAATTCTGAGTATGGGTCACCATACTTGGCTGAATGTCACTTCACTTTGAAGAACTTTTGCAAAACTTTGCAAATGGTAGTAATCAAAGATTTCCACAGGACACCTAATCTAGCACAAGCAGAACATAATTTAGCACAGTGTCTATTTCTAACTCAAATTTCCAATGCATTTGTCCTTTGCGCGTTTCCCAAGAATACCACCAGGAGACTCTCTTTTGGAGGTCATTGTGGTGTTTTTTGAAGCCGGTCTCATGGGGAGCTTATGAGGAAAGATATGAAAATATGAAATATGAAAACTCATGGAACAATTAAAAGCCTCTGTGCACCAGGTTCACTCACATTCTGTCCAAAGTTATATGCTATTGTGCCAGATGTGTTTTCTGTGCCATGGAAAATTGGCCCTCTATGTTCTGACTCTTTTGAGACATTTGCACATCCTGTAATCAATTGTAAGACACTAAGTAGCACAAATTAACAACACATTTAGAAACCATGCATTTAAATATAGTTAAAAACATGAATAATTTAAACAACTTGACAATAAACAACACTTTCAGTGAGATGTTTAGTATCAGAAGAACCGACATGGGTTTTGACCCGGATCGTAGCTGCCAGTTTTTGGTTGGCTGAAAACAACTCGTTATTTTAGGAGACACATGCAGCTATTCAGACCAAACAATGGAAACTGTACTAGTCTTGATTAAGGTTACCATCAAATTTCACCCTATTATGTAAAAGCATGAAAAATGCAACCTGGAATCCAGGCTGTGCTTAATACCGCTAGTTTGCATATTGTTAAAGAAAACAAATAACTCACTCTTCATTAAGTTAATGAAACCTCTGGAGAAAGCCATGTTAATGAGTACAATTTAATTTTTAATTTTAGAATAAAGTCAAATCCGGTGACCAAAGTTGAAAAAAGTAAACGGAACATCCAAGTGGAGCAATTAAAATCGAGTTAAAGCACTAAATTAAAATTCATCTATTTACTTAAATGCAGACATTCATCGAAGTATTATTCAGATGAAAAAAGTGTTACTCTTCTGTAATCTTTCTAGTTTCCTTTTCAGCTGATGAATCATACAGCAGGTCACACTGGCTCTTCATTTATGTTCATGCAAGGAAGGTTTCAGCAATAACTGCAGACAAGAAACATGAACAATGAGGTCAAAAGCCTCAAAAGGGAGTACCAGTGATATATGAATCACATGAACTTTACTACACATTAACTATTTACCATTAACATTAAGCTGCATTAAACTAATGCTTTAACAATTGATAAGATTTCAAAAAGCATGCATTACCTTCAGCCGTACCTGAACACAATATCTAGTGAGTCGGCCTTTAACCCCCCCAAATTTCTAGTTAATGTAAATGCATTGGACTAAAACTTTTCTCACACAAGGTATTAACTTTCCATATTAAAAATAATAATAATAAAAAAGCTTATGCACCTCAGTCCTGTGAACTGTTAGAAGAAATACAAACCCTGTGCTAATTAAAAGATAAATGTGGCGTTAATATAGCATAATAAGAGATTTACACACATTTTTAAAAAGACCAGTCACTTTTGACCAGGAACACCAAATTGGGTAAAGGATTTTCACCACAGCATAACGAATAGTTAACATCAAGTAGCATTCAAAAGAAACCAAGCAAATTAAAATTTCTGAAAGATTAAGAAAGCAAGTTTCACGTGTTTCAACATAGCATTAACTGATGAATCTTTTGCAATAAAAACCAGGACATTCAGAAAGTAAAGCAGGTCAATTTTGAGTTCAAATGTATTTTTTTACCAAATAAAAGTTACTTTGTTATCTAATTCATACCTACTTTCAATTCTTGCCAAATCTCTATACTATCCAGGTTGAGATATTTATGCTGAAGAGAAGCGGTTACTGCTAGCTTCTCTTATTCATTAGACTGTAATTAGTTTTTAATTCCATATGATGGTTAATGTTAAGATTATGGGCTGCATAATTCCAAATGAGCTTTCCCTGTAGACTACAAAGTATGATTGGGTGAATTTATTGGACTATAATATACAGTGATCTAAAGCACACTTGAACAATACGAAATTGTGGCTTCAGCAGTTTTGAAAGCCAGAAGACAAGTCCTTAAATTTTATTTGAGCGAGTCAAAGGGAGTGTATACATTTATGGTGTCTTAACTTTTAATTAAGTAATTGTACTCTTTACTTAAGTAAATCAGTTTAAACATTTGCTTAAGCCATGCTGTAATTTAGTTTAACCCATAAAACCTGCTTTTCAAAGACCTTCATTCAATAAACTTTTATTCACACTGAGGGCATTTTCTATGCTTAATAAGGGCCACATCCACACTAAACATTACAAAGAAACTTGATGATGCAATTTAGGACCCAATGTCCAGGGCTTTCACTAAAATCCATGAAGTTCAGGACCATTTTTATGCATCCAATAAATGAAGTACAGCATAGATTATATTATTGAGCCTCTTCAGTGTCCACATATTGAGAGAAATCAGAAGTAAGTGCAGAGCCATTGTGTGCACTATGTGTAAAAAATGGTGCTTACTGTAGTTGTAGACTAACATTTGTGTTTCTTTTTTTTTTTGTGGCTGAAAAGAAAGTGTTGAACTTTTCTTTTTTTCTTTTCTTTCCTTTTTTTTTTTGCATCATGCAATCCAGTTTGGCAGCACAGCTGAAAGGTTTAATTTAGTGTGAATTTACAATTTCTTCAGCCTTGAGGCATATTCATTTCACACAAGGGCTTTACATTTGCCATAAAATATAACTTTAAAAAAACTAACAAGCAAAAGTAATGCAAAGAGTAGAGTAATGCGAAAGGAATGTAACATTACTTTCAATAAAAAGTAACTAAGCAATGCAATTAGTTATTTTTTGGAGAGGACACAATGGGCCCTATCATACACCCGGCGCAATGCGACGCAAGGCGCAGCGCAAGTGTGTTTGCTATTTTCAGTCCGGCGCTGTTCGCATTTTCCCTTCCAGCGCCACGTCGTTTAATTAGCAAATGCATTTGCACTCATTTGTGTTGGTCTAAAAAACAGGTGTGTTCAGGCGCATTGCTGGCGCATTGCTATTTTAAGGAGCTGAAAATAGACTGTGCCATAGACCAGCTCATAGGCTACCTGGTCTAAAGTCTGGCGCAATGTTTTTTCTTTGTTATTTAAAGGGCGTACACGATGCTTTTGTAGGCTATATATATATATATATATATGCCTACATGTCATAATGGATAGTCATCGCATGTTTCAGAATTAGGGTATCTATGGCGTTATTTCCCTGTCAAATGTCGAGAGTGCATAATTGTAGCGCGAAAGTACATTAATATAATGCGCAAGCGTGAATCTCTCTGCTCGCGCGCGGAATATAATGTGCAGAGCGCGAATCTCTCTGCTCGTGCGCGGAATGTAATGTGCGGAGCGCGAATCTCTCTGCTCGCTGGCGGGAACTGGGCGCGCGCTCTCAGATACACGTTGCTCTTGTGACCCCCAATTTCCACCAGATGCGTAACGGCTGCGTTACGGCTCCGTCACGGCGGCGGAGTCAATAGGTTTCCATTAAAGTCAATGAGTGTATTTCCACTGAATGCGTTACAGCTGCGTTCCGACTCCGGCGATCCGCAGCCCTCCGGACCAGATACGCAGAGCTTCTATTTTTGCCGGATGCCGGAGCGCTCCGCAGCACTACAGGGCAGAGTACGCAGGACAGGAAGTCGAGTGACAAAACAGAACAGCCAGAAACAAAATAAAAGATCCGTTTAATTTTCAAAATAAATTACACCGCGCTCATATTTCCCTACACTACACCTTGAAAACGTCATAATGGGCGGAGACAGGCTTGTTGAAGTTTTAACCCCGTTGACACGATGGATGAAGAAATGAAAAGAGAAAAGAAAAGAGTTCTATCCTATACTCCTTCGGATGGAAAACTGTTCCTGGTTTGGTAGTTCTGTTTAGAAACTACATATCGCGCGATCACACCAGAATTCGCGAGATTACATGGGGCATCGTGACGTCAGCTGTCAGTCATGACCGCAGCCGTTACGCAACAAATACGGACCTGGTGGGTATTGACGGACGACGGAACACGGAGCTGTCACGCAGCGGAGCCGTTACGCATCTGGTGGAAATTGGGGGTAAGAATTTTCTCTGGGCTCGCTCAGAGAGTATGCCTGCACTTAAAACGTGTTCAGTGCAATCGCGAATCTCTCCTCTTCGCTTAATGTAAGCGTGTATGTGCTTAGACTGCGTCCAGTGCATTCGCGCATGGCCAAGTACTCTTCTCTTCGATTTCTTTCTCTTTGCTCTTGGCATAAACGCTGTCAAAACGGCAACAACCAATCAGAAATAGGCTTTAACGACTGACTAATGAAAACGCGACATCGTACATGGAATCTTATTGGTTGATATTGAACCGCACATGGAACATTACATTTAGCCTACATTTATTCATTTAGCAGACACTTTTATCCAAAGCAACTTACAAATGAGGACAGTGGAAGCAATCAAAAACAAAAAGAGCAATGAAATATAAGTGCTATAACAAGTCTCAGTTAGGTTAACACAGTACACGAAGCATGGGCTTTTAAATAATATAATAAATAAAAAGAACAGATAGAATAAAAAAAGAATAGCGCAAGCTGTGTTAGAGGTCTTTACACACACACACACACATACATATATATTTATACATATATATATATATACATATATTCACATATACATATATATATACACATATATACACTCACACACATATATATATATATATATATATACACACACACACACACATATATATATATATATATATACATATATTCACATATACATAAATATATACATATACATATATACACACACACATATATATATATATATATATATATATATATATATATATGTTTACACACACACACATATATATATACATATATTCACATATACATATATATATATATTAGGGGTGTAACGGTACGCAAAAATCACGGTTCGGTACGTACCTCGGTTTTAAAGTCACGGTTCGGTTCATTTTCGGTACAGTAAGGGAAAGAAATGCAAACATTAAACTGCAGGTTGTTTATTACTATAAACTTTTTTTTAACAATTTGTTTACACTTTTTTTTAAATACTTTTTAATAAAATATATATAAAATAAAAAAAGAATAAGAAATAAAATACTTCTGCAAAGTTCTCCACTAAATAAAATACTCTCAGTCTCAAACCAATATCATATAATAAAATATAATGAAAAATATAAATAAATAACTATGATTACAGTGCAGCATTACCAATTCCAGCTTGTAGGCCTGCTCATATTTAAAAAATATATATAACTTTTCCAAAGTGTAAAGTGCAGCATGAACAGTTTCAGTTTTGAGACCTGCTCAGATTTCGTTATAGCGTTGGACCGATCGGAATTAAGAGCAAAGGTCTGTTTAAATGCAGACGGGAGCTGCGTTTGAATTACAATCGTTTTTTTCCTTGTTGTAGTGATGTTCACACTCGCGTGATGCCTTTTGAAAACCTTAGGCCGGTGACACACTGGCATATTGCACCTGTCAAACACCGTCAATACTGTTGACGGTGTCCTTTATCAGTAGGCTTTATATTTATGCTCAACATGAAGTATACATATTGTTGTAGTGAAGACAAGAGCCTGGTCTGTCGGCTCCTCGGCAGTCTCCCTCTTTGTCACCTACAGTAGCAGCAGCGCGTCAGCACCGCGTCAGGCACCATTCTGGTGTGTAAAGACCATAGACTGTATAAAAACAGGCAAAGACACAGAAAACGCGAAGCAGGTGTCACGCAACTGACAAACAGCAGAAACGCCACGCTCACGCCACACAGCCAGTGTCTGACCGGCCTTAGAATCAGCTGCAGGGCGGGATTTGCGCTGAACGCAAAAACTTCGCCACTTAATACGTTCGTTTGGAAACACGAAAATGTATATATTCCACAAACAAAATATTGCATTCGGTCATTCGGTACACACATGCACCGTACCGAAAGCCCTGTACCGAAACGGTCCGGTACGAATACACGTACCGTTACACCCCTAATTTATATATATACATATACACATATACACACACACACACACACACACACACACACACACACACACACACACACATATATATATATATATATATATATATATATATATATATATATATAATATATATATATATATATATATATAATATATATATATATATATATAATATATATGAGTTAAATAATTGTTGCACCTGACCATTGATGAGCGTGAAGGAGAGAGAATGATAAATAGAGAAGCACAGCAAAGTGTGAGAGGGCTGGGAAGCAGTGTTTTTGCTAAACGCCGAGCTGCACTCAAGGTTGGGGGGTGGGTGCCGTTCGCATGCTGTTTAGGGCTGCCGGCGGTGAAGATAGTTTAGCGGGCTAACCTGTAGATAAGGCTGGGTATAGGAGTGCGTTGGGCGGCGCGGCTTCTCAGACCAGGGGTGCTCCGTTTTCGCTACAGTCGGGGGCCTCGCGAGCGCTGGACTGGTGACTGCTTGTTCCCCTCTACCAACCAGCGCCAAAGCCTAGACCCTGGGGGAGGGTCTTGTATCCAGCTAAGTTTTTAACTCTTTGTGTGTGTGTGTGTGTGTGTGTGTGATTTTTAAATCTAGCAGTATAGCCATTTCATGATGGGGTGGGAGGGTTATGATGAACTGAATTCTTATGTGGCAGTCTGATGGCGTCTTTGGCGTGAAGGTTACGTGTTGTGTGAACGTGTGCCGTGTCCTGCGGGGGTGATATGTGTTTCATAGCTTTGGTTTATTTATTGTGGTTCTCTGTGTAGCAGCTTCTATGGTGGTGTTGTTCGCCCAGATTTGTTTAACATTAGTACTTAGGACTTCCAGAACCTGACCCAGTCTGACATGTTTGGTAACTGCATGAATTCTATATGTAATAAACCTAGATAGGGAATTTAATGTTGTGGCTAGAGGAATCTACTCTACAGACCAAGCAACACCACAGGGGTAGATTACTATATTATATATATATATATATGTATGTTTGTGTGTGTGTGTGACTTGTTTTGATGTTAAATATGTCAAATGTATTGTCTTGATTGAACTTCAGTGAACTTATTCCATGTGTTCTATGTGCGGTTCAATATCAACCAATAAGATTCCATGTACGATGTCGTGTTTTCATTGGTCAGTCGTTGAAGCCTATTTCTGATTGGTTGTTGCCGTTTTGACAGCGTTTATGCCAAGAGCAAAGAGAAAGAAATTGAAGACAAGAGTACTTGGCCATGCGCGAACGCACTGGACGCAGTCTAAGCAAATACACGCTTACATTAAGCGAAGAGGAGAGATTCGCGATTGCATTGAACACGTTTTAAGTGCAGGCATACTCTCTGAGCGAGCCCAGCGTAAATTCTTACAAGAGCACGGTGTATCTGAGACCGCACGCCCAGTTCCCGCGCGCGAGCAGAGAGATTCGCGCTCCGCACATTATATTCCGCGCGCGAGCAGAGAGATTCGCGCTCGCGCACATCATATTCCGCGCGCGAGCAGAGAGATTCACGCATTATATTAATGTACAGTCGTGGCCAAAAGTTTTGAGAATTACATAAATGTTGGAAATTGGAAAAGTTGCTGCTTAAGTTTTTATAATAGCAATTTGCATATACTCCAGAATGTTATGAAGAGTGATCAGATGAATTGCATAGTCCTTCTTTGCCATGAAAATTAACTTAATCCCAAAAAAACCTTTCCACTGCATTTCATAGCTGTCATTAAAGGACCTGCTGAGATCATTTCAGTAATCGCCTTGTTAACTCAGGTGAGAATGTTGACGAGCACAGGGCTGGAGATCATTATGTCAGGCTGATTGGGTTAGAATGGCAGACTTGACATGTTAAAAGGAGGGTGATGCTTGAAATCATTGTTCTTCCATTGTTAACCATGGTGACCTGCAAAGAAACGCGTGCAGCCATCATTGCGTTGCATAAAAATGGCTTCACAGGCAAGGATATTGTGGCTACTAAGATTGCACCTAAATCAACAATTTATAGGATCATCAAGAACTTCAAGGAAAGAGGTTCAATTCTTTTAAAGAAGGCTTCAGGGCGTCCAAGAAAGTGCCAGGATGGTCTCCTAAAGAGGATTCAGCTGCGGGATCGGAGTGCCACCAGTGCAGAGCTTGGTCAGGAATGGCAGCAGGGAGGTGTGAGCGCATCTGCACGCACAGTGAGGCGAAGACTTTTGGAAGATGGCCTGGTGTCAAGAAGGGCAGCAAAGAAGCCACTTCTCTCCAAAAATAACATCAGGGACAGATTGATCTTCTGCAGAAAGTATAGTGAATGGACTGCTGAGGACTGGGGCAAAGTCATATTCTCCGAAGAAGCCCCTTTCCGATTGTTTGGGGCATCTGGAAAAAGGCTTGTCCGGAGAAGAAAAGGTGAGCGCTACCATCAGTCCTGTGTCATGCCAACAGTAAAGCATCCTGACACCATTCATGTGTGGGGTTGCTTCTCATCCAAGGGAGTGGGCTCACTCACAATTCTGCCCAAAAACACAGACATGAATAAAGAATGGTACCAAAACACCCTCCAACAGCAACTTCTTCCAACAATCCAACAACAGTTTGGTGAAGAACAATGCATTTTCCAGCACGATGGAGCACCGTGCCATAAGGCAAAAGTGATAACCAAGTGGCTCGGGGACCAGAATGTTGAAATTTTGGGTCCATGGCCTGGAAACTCCCCAGATCTTAATCCCATTGAGAACTTGTGATCAATCCTCAAGAGGCGGGTGGACAAACAAAAAACCACTTATTCTGACAAACTCCAAGAAGTGATTATGAAAGAATGGGTCGCTATCAGTCAGGATTTGGCCCAAAAGTTGATTGAGAGCATGCCCAGTCGAATTGCAGAGGTCCTGAAAAAGAAGGGCCAACACTGCAAATACTGACTCTTTGCATAAATGTCATGTAATTGTCGATAAAAGCCTTTGAAACGTATGAAGTGCTTGTAATTATATTTCAGTACATCACAGAAACAACTGAAACAAAGATCTAAAAGCAGTTTAGAAGCAAACTTTTTGAAAACTAATATTTATGTAATTCTCAAAACTTTTGGCCACGACTGTACTTTCGCGCTACAATTATGCGCTCTCGACATTTGACAGGGAAATAACGCCATAGGTATCTATTTGCTCGGACACGAGCGCTCCGTTTCATCTTGGAGACACGTTCTGTCTTTGTGCTTGCCAAATTCTGCCATATAAATAGCAAATCCGCCATGGCACGAGCGCAACTGGCTCTTAAAGGCAATGGAAGATGAGACTCTGATTGGTTTATTGCACGTTACGCCCAAAAAACACCAATTACTCATTAAGTGAATAGGGACAACACATTTAGACCATGCGCCTGGGCACGCAAACTGTTTTTCCGTCGTTAAAATAGCAAAAGTGGATTTGGACATGCCCTGAGTGCACCTGCGCCGTGCGCTTTACACTTTGCTGTTGGCTCCCAAACTCTGGAATAGCCTTCCTGAAAATGTTCGGGGTTCAGACACACTCTCTCTGTTTAAATCTAGATTATACTCACTTCTCTTTGGCCAAGCTTTCAAATAATGCATCTTATAATCTTGGACTGCAGATATATCTGATCAAATGCGCATTATGAATTTTACTTGGTTGGAAAAGCATTGATACTAATTATGTCTCTATTTGTCTCTCTGTTTTTGACATCCCGTGGTAACTAGGAATTACACAAGCTTCAGTCTGAATCCAGAACAGATGAGAAGAGATGATCCCTTCCCCTCAGATGATGCTTACCCTGAAACAACATAAAGAACTAACAGATTTTGCTATAAGTTTGATTTCATCATATAATAATTGCTGTTAATAGTGTTCATCGTTTGATTACGTCTTTAATAATTTTTTCCTGTACATTTCTGCCATATTTACATTAACTGACAGTCACCACTGATAAGATACTACTTAATATTGTAGAAACTTTATTTTCTGTAAAGTTGCTTTGTAGTAATTTGTAGCGTAAAAAGCGCTATGCAAATAAACTTGAATTTAATTTAATAAAAAGTAGCACAGTGACTTTCTGGATGAGTCAGAATGAGATTGCATTGCAAATGTTATAGTTTATTCAGAAAAGGTTATTCATTTGGAAGCTTTTTAAAGGAATAGATGTCAGCAGTCATGCAATATCCACTGATGGCTTCATCAAACCAGATGTGGACATCACAAATGAATCTCATTTACACTTTGACACGGATCGTATGACGTGTATGTTGTTCATCTTCGCTAACAAAAAAATATGTATAAAACCAACAACAAAAAAGCAAGAACAGCCTTATTCTGGGGAGAGACCAGCACAAAATTATGTAATATAGAAGCCATTTTCAGACCAAGATATTTATCTGTTCCTTGTCTGAACGGCGAGACAATATAATTTAATTTGCATTTAAATAACCTCTTTCATCCTCGTAAGGAGCCAAAAAATGACTGAGGTAAACTCAAATCTCTTTTTCAGCTGCTCTCTGAAATAATACATCTCACAGCTACACCAAATTTAATGCCCTTCTCAAATCTACCTTTACGTCCCTCATCCTGTATCAATGCATGTGGATCACTAAACATTCATATTGTGCTGTACAACTCCTGTCCAAAGTAAAATCCATTGCAGGCTGCTAATCAGACCTCGGCTCGGAGGATTTGGGACAAAAACAGGTGCAGTGAATGACTTCATAATGAAATCAATTGCTTACGTGCTTACCTGGACTAAGCATTTATCAATTAGACAAACATGACTCAATACTTCTCTTGAGTATATATATATATATATATATATATAGGTGCATCTCAATAAATTAGAATATCATGGAAAATTCATTTATTTCAGTAATTCAACTCAAATTGTGAAACTTGTGTATTAAATAAATTCAATGCACACATACTGAAGTAGTTTAAGTCTTTGGTTGTTTTAACTGTGATGATTTTGACTAACATTTAACAAAAACCCACCAATTCACTATCTCAACAAATCAGAATACTTCATAAGACCAATAAAAAAACATTAAAAGATTTTGTGAATTGTTGGCCATCTGGAAAGTATGTTCATTTACTGTACTTGTACTCAATACTTGGTGGGGCTCCTTTTGCTTTAATTACTGTCTCAATTCAGCGTGGCATGGAGGTGATCAGTTTGTGGCACTGCTGAGCTGATATGAAAGCCCAGGTTTCATTGACAGTGATTTTTTGGTCTTGTTTCTCATTTTCATCTTGACAATACCCCATAGATTATCTATGGATTTCAGGTCTGGTGAGTTTGCTGGCCAGTCAAGCACTCCAACACCATGGTCATTTAACCAACTTTTGGTGCTTTTGGCAGTGTGGGCAGGTGCCAAATCATGCTGGAAAACGAAATCAGCATCTTCAAAAAGCTGGTCAGCAGAAGGAAGCATGAAGAGCTCCAAAATTTCTAGGTAAACGGGTGCAGTGACTTCAAAAAAAAACAAAAAACAATGGACTAACACCAGCAGATGACATTGCACCCCAAATCATCACAGACTGTGGAAACTTAACACTGGACTTCAAGCAACTTGGGCTATGATCTTCTCCACCCTTCCTCCAGACTCTAGGACCTTGGTTTCCAAATGAAATACAAAACTTGCTCTCATCTGAAAAGAGGACTTTGGACCACTGGGCAACAGTCAAATTTTCCTTCTCCTTAGCCCAGCCTCAGAGATTTTGATCCATATTTTCATGATAGCATCACACAGTTGCTGCAGATTTTTTGGCTGCACATCCATGATGCAAATCTCCATCTGGAGATGGTCAGCAACAATTCTCAGGTAGGCTGTGGCATTTAAATGATGCTCAATCGGTACTAAGGGGCCAAAAGTGTACCAAGAAAATATTCCCCACACCATTACACCACCAGCCTGAACCATTGAGACAAGGCAGGATCCATGCTTTCATGTTCTGTATGCCAAATTCTGACCCTACCATCTGAATGTCGCAACAGAAATCAAGTCCAAGGCAACATTTTTCAAATCTTCTATTGTCCAATTTTGGTGAGCCTGTGCAAATTGTAGCCTCCATTTCCTGTTTTTAGCTGACAGGAGCAGCACCCGGTGTGGTCTTCTGCTGCTGTAGCCCATCTGCTTCGGGGTTCGACGTGTTGTGCATTCAGAGATGGTTTTCTGCATACCTTGATTGTAACAAATGGTTATTTGAGTTACTGTTGCCTTTCTATTATGTCTAACCAGTTTGCCTATTCTCCTCTGACCTCTGACATCAACAAGGCATTTTGTCCACACAACTGCCGCTCACTGGATATTTTCTCTTTTTCTGACCATTCTCTGTAAACTCTAGGGATGGTTGTGCGTGGAAATCCCAGTAGATCAGCAGTTTTTGAAATACTCAGACCAGCCCATCTGGCACCAACAACCATTTCACAAGTCACTTAAATTCCCTTTCTTCCCCATTCTGATGCTCAGTTTGAACTTCAGCAAGTCATCTTCACCACATCTAGATGGCTAAATGCATTGAGTTGCTGCCATGTGATTGGCTGATTAGTAGTTTGTGTTACATTTACATTTATTCATTTAGCTGACGATTTTATCCAAAGCGACTTACAATTGCTATATACACGTCAGAGGTCGCACGCCTCTGGAGCAACTAGGGGTTAAGTGTCTTGCTCAGGGACATATTGGCGTCTCACAGTGGATTCGAACCCGGGTCTCTCACACCAAAGGCATGTGTCTTATCCACTGCGCCAACATCACCCATTAAAAAGCAATTGAACAAGTGTACCTAATAAATAATGGCTGGTGAGCGTATAGTGTGTATATATATATACAGCTTCAGGTATGTAAGGGGATATCCAAAATCTGAACCAGTAACAAGCAGAGGTCGGGGCAGGCAGCAGAGAATCACAGTCGGTATAAACAATCCAAGATCAGACACGGAAGGAACAAACCCAGGGAAAACGCTCGGAAATGTGGTAATGGGGAACACCTGATGGTGATTAGCCCTAAGCATGGGATTATGGGAAATGGAGTTGGGAATGGAAATACAAGATGCCTTGAGTCCTGAGTGGAGTGCCCTCTACTGGAGTTCATGGGCACTCCAGCTGACGATCGTGACAATTATAGAGAACAACTGCAATTAAATGTGGTTGCAGAAGTCTAGGGAAAATTGTTATTAATATGCTAATTTTACAAAATAGTATGCTTCTAAAAATAAACTAATGTCCAGCCAGCCTTTATTATGATTTCATTGGATACCACATATCAATATTATTCTTTCATCTCATTAATAATCAATGCATTTGGAACAAAAACATCATTCATGAATAACGCATGTCACTGTTGTCTCTTTTCCATTATATTTTTTAGGTTTAATTATTTATCAATTTTTGAAAGAGGGTAATCAGCTCACAATGACAGTCCTTCATTTTGCATTTAATTTCCTTAAACATTTTTCTAAGAGCAGGTCCAATTTACAAAACCAGACTGGACTCCACAGGTTTCCACAGAGTGCCAAACCAATGCTGCGCCTTTAACAGAAGCCCCCTGAACCTTCACAAGTTTGTTTTTTAACAGTTAGCCTGGAAATTGAACTTGGCCTATAATTATTGCACTGCCCACTTGATAGATTCAGTCTGTGCATTTTTATTAAACCGACGTGGAAGAGAACAAAACAACAGGGAAATAAACTCGGGCATGTGACAAATCTTAAATGTGCTCAGGCAACAAATTTATTTCCTCTGAGTCTGCCAAACATTTATCTTCTGTAGCGGACACTTCCAACACTCTATTTTTGGAGACTGTATCAGTCAGACTCTGCACGATGTGGTCGTCATGTAAATGTGAAGAAAATCTTTTGCGGAGAATGAAAAAAGAATAATTACAGATGTGCAATTAAGGTTCAGATATGGGAAATAGTTTTGAAGGCTTGTCATCTCTCAGCAGGAAAATGTCTTTTACAGTTTGAAATTGCACTCTATATGAAGTAATGAGAATGTACATCATCTTCAAGCTCCAGGTCACCTAATCAATACACCAATAACGAGCAAGCATTTCCTATCTATCATGCCAGATCACATACATTCGGTTACATTTAAGTGCTCAGTGTGAAATATTACCTTATGGATTACAGCTGTACAACTTAGGGGAAAAAGTTCCATGCTCTAAAAAATGCTGGGTTAAATACAACCCTGTGCTGGGTAAAATAGGGACAAACCCTGCAATTGGGTTGTTTTGACCCAGCGGTTGGGTTCTACCCAGAAGGCGTTCAACCCAAACGCTTGGTCGAAACTACCCAGTTGCAGGATTTGTCCCTATTTCACCCAGCATTTTTTAGAGTGTGGAAGTACTATTGTATACATTAAATGTAGACATTGTTTAAGCTGAAAGCTCAAGTTTCCTTTGACTCCCAGACAAAGATATCATTGCCATCAAAAGAATATTTCACCCAAAATGAAAAAAAAGCTGATTTCAGCAAATTTCCATTCACATTCCTTTAAACTTTCCTTTAATATCCTCTCAAAGATAGAGAACATCAGCATGATTTGAAACAATCTTATGATGACAAAAGCAAAAATCAATGATTTATTCAGAATCAGGGGAGAGAAAGAATAAATAAACAATGGAGAGAATTAGCCACTTAACAACATGGAGGCTTAAAGGTCAAACACACATCAGCTTGCATCAAAGCCATATATAGTAATTATTTATTAGTGCTTCCATATAGACCCAGGCTCTATAATTCAACTATTGTCTACCTTAAATCATCACAGTGACAAGGTATTCACAGTTTAACAGTACTATTTCACCCCATTTTACCCTTCCACTCCTCAGCACTGAGTACTACACAGCAAATAAGCGCCAAGACTTCATGTCCGTGGGCTTTTAAGATGTGAAATGTGAAAGTGGTGATGAACTGTCAAATCAAATAACCAGTCCTATTTCAGGGGATTCACTGTGATTGTTTCACCATTATCGAGATGCTAATTGACCCTCCCAGACAGGCTGTCAGCTGTAAAACTGCTGTAGAGAGCTCTCCAAAACACTTCACTGTCAGAGCCAGGAAATTCATAGCACTGTAAAGAGAAACGCTTTCCCAGCACAAAGCTTGTGAATGCATAAGAAACACTGTCCTTTTCCAATGCTAAAATATAAACACTGTGGATTTGTGACACTGAGCTGTTGTGTGAGCATTCTGACTCAAACAATGGTGTGATTTTGAGGAAGAGCCTGTTTATGTGAACAAAATATCGTTCAAAGGTTTGTGTTTCAGTAAGATGTGGAAAGTCTTTTATGCTCAGCAAGGCTGCATTTGTTTGATAAAAAAAAAAAAAATACCGTATTTTCCGGACTATAAGTCGCACTTTTTTCATAGTTTGGCTGGTCCTGCGACTTATAGTCAGGTGCGACTTATTTATCAAAATTAATTTGACATGAACCAAGAGAAATGAACCAAGAGAAAACATTACCGTCTACAGCCGCGAGAGGGCGCTCTATACTTCTCAGTGCTCCTGTAGTCTACCACTGAGCAGCATAGAGCGCCCTCTCGCGGCTGTAGACGGTAATGTTTTCTCTTGGTTCTTGGTTCTAAATAAATGCGACTTATGCGAGTCAAGTGCGACTTATATATGTTTTTTTCCTCATCATGACGTATTTTTGGACTGATGCGACTTATACTCAGGTGCGACTTATAGTCCAAAAAATACGGTACAGTAAAAAAAATATTTGAATATATTAAAAATTTTAAATTATTTCTGTGATGTTGATTTTTCAGCATCATTACTTAAGTCTTCAGTGTCACTTGATCATTCAGAAATCATTCTATAATTCTATAACAACAATTACAAAATTTTTAGCCCATTTAGCTACTGGTTAAACTGGATTGCGGGTGTCGTTTAAAGAATATGATGCTGTTTTTCTTCAGAAATACTTGGAGCAGTTTGCCCGACACTGCACATCAGTATTGGCACAACATCCTTCCACCTTAGCTTGCCATGTCACATTCACTCAGTCTCACAGAACCGCCACAGTTAGTTAATGTGATTACCAGAAAGAATTAGTCATCTTCAAAGAGAGCCTGTTTCACTTGTCTCGGTCACCGTCTGATAGCTTCAACTAAAAATAAAAATAAAAAAGTAGTGGGAAGATGAAAGCAAACTCGACGCTTCAGTGGCTTATTTTAAGAGAAGTTCTGATTATCTCTGCATTCTGTCATGAGCAAGATGTCAGCAGGACAGAAAACAAGTTAATTAAGAGAGCGTAAACGTCCAGGTGGAATAAAGCATCTTCAGAATGAGAACTGGAAAGAATAGACAGTATGATGGCAAGAAAATGAGAAGAGAGAGGATAGTGGCGTCTACGGGGGATGAATTGCAACCTATTAACTTAGATAGGTCTGCCATTGTATGCTGTTTACCTTCAGTTATCTCTGTCTCGATGTCGAGCCACGTTGGGATATACAGCAAGTAATGAATTTCTTAGAAATTAAATTTGCTTAAAGTACAGTGAACCCAACAGCTTTGGACTGACCTCAAAAAAAATGCCAATCATTTCATCAGTATAATCAATTCACACAGGCGTTGCCCACATCATGACTTGTGCAATACCGAATAGTATAGATTTGACTTATTTGGACAGAAATGCAATTTAAATATATATATTCATTATCTAAATAGAAGTTAAAATTTTGTTATTTTTACTTCTTGTGAATTGTCGATATCCATCGCTAAATGGACGATATTTTGGGAATTCATAAAAAGGTTGCTAATCAGGACACTGACTGAACAAAATTTTAGTAGAGATTTACTGCTAACAGTTGTTTTGTGTGTGTGTGTGTGTGTGTGTGTGTGTGTGTGTGTGTGTGTGTGTGTGTGTGTGTGTGTGTGTGTGTGTGTGCGTGTGTAATGGGCCATTTTTGAGGAAGAAATATAAACTTTTTTCACCAGGTTTTTTTTTTTTACATTTTACTGAACTGTAGCGTACATTTGTCCTATGGTGTGACATAGCAAAAATACTTACAGACCCTCTGTAATACAGACCCTCTCATCTCCCAGTAATAAGACCATCTCTGACATGACATTGAATGGGGGCCTTCAGCTAATTAAGGTTGGCTGTGGAAATGTTCAATTTAAAACCAGGATTGTTCCTACACTTTAAGAAATATATGGATAAAAATGATTGTCATTTACTAAAATAGACACTTCTAAAATTATGCCTGAGGTATGTATTTAAAAAAAAATGCTTTTCTTTTCAATTTATAAAAGTTGTAATTAATTGAACCATGCTTGAGACAGTCATAGCACAGGACAATTTGGAGATTTGGCAAAAAAAAAATAAACATTTTAATTAATGTCAATACTAATTATATTAATTTTTATCTTGTGTGACCATGAAAATGCCATTTCATGTCAGCAACCCGTTATTTCATTTTTGTGTACAAATACAGAAAGTCCATGTTCAGGTGTTTGGTTTGACTGAGTGTGGCAAAACAAAACAGAACACAAAAGTTTTATGCATCTGTGTTGATGTAGCATATGGGAGTCTTAATTTTGGAAACACTTTACAATAAAATTTCATTTCTTAGTTAACTACTTTAGTTAACATGAACTAGAAAATTTCAATTACAGTAATTATATTATCATACTAATTTATAGTTAATTTCAACATTTACTTAAACATATAATGTTAAAGTTTAGTAATAATTTATTGATCATTTTTAGTTTATGTTAGTAAATGCATTAACTAATGCTAACAAATTAGACCTTATTGGAGCAGTGTTACAGAAATAATGTGTGAAAAAAGCTGAAAATGTTACAATTTCTTACAATCTACAACATTTATTCTAGTTGCGTTATAATAATTGTGCTTGAAGTTCATAAAGATAATTCATGTGTGACCTTTGACTTTATCTGACCTGGTCTCACCCTTCAACAGGACAAGCACTCCAAGCGTGGATGATATTGGAATTTATTTAATGCCTGCACAAAGAGCATTAAGAGACAAAATGGTAAGTTCAGTTATAGATCCACCCACAGCAGTTCTCAATAGCTCCGCTGCAGACTGATCGAACTCAGTCGGCAATAGCGCCACTGGGGCAGCCAGTAGTAAGCGATCCCATTAACACTGGGATTTCTTTAAAGGGATAGTTCACCCTCAGTTGCTGGTTGCCATTGATTTGCATAGTTGTTGTTTTTTTGTTTGTTTTTTCATACTATGGAAGTCAATGGGGACCAACAACTGAAGGTGAACTATCCCTTTAAAGAACCTAGAACTGTAATATTTATCTTGTTACACATGTATTATTTGTACTTAAGTGCTGTATTTTTTTAAATATGTCATTTGAAGTATTGTAATAATGGCTTAGGATATAAGAAGACAACATGTTTGTTACAAATTCTCATTTTGCTTTAAGGTATGTAAAGTACAAGATGATTCCAATTTATTCTGCATCAAAGCGATACCAGAGGCTCTGGCATTCAGCGTAGTCATTGGGCAAATCAGATAATGCCAGTTTCCCCTGCAGTAACAGTTGTACAGCAACGACAGATTTAGTTTAATGGAGTACTAGAATTAGCAGACTTTGCAATAAATGCAACAAAATAACACTTCATTGGTACTTTGAGTGGCTGTGGACAATTACTGCAACTCTTCTGCAGAATCGAGGGAACTCAAAATGCTCTCACTTAAGTATACAGTATATATAGAACAAATCTGCGTTTACATTTAAGGCACACAAACCTGTTTGACCACAAAAACATGGTATGTTATTATATAATCACAGGTGAAATCTGCTGAAAATGTACTCGCCCTCAGGCCATCCAAGATGTAGAGGAGTTTGTTTCTTCTTGGGAATAGATTTTGAGAAATTTAGCATTACGTTCCTTGCTCACCAATGGATCCTCTGCAGTGAATGGGTGCCGTTGCTAGTGAATTTTGGTGTGAGAAGACAACAGGGGATGGACTTTTTCACTAGAGGACATCAAGGACTCATATTTTGACCAGTTTTAAGTGAAACTGTCTTAATGATTTATTTGCTTCTTAGATACGCAGTTCATTCTGACGGCACCCATTCACTGCTGAGGATCCATTGGATCCAATTTCTCCAAATCTGTACAGATGAAGAAACAAACTCATCTACATATTGGATAGCCTGAGGTTATTTTCATTTAATTCAAGTTTCATTTTACATTAATTTTTGAGCGAACCATACATTACATATAATAATCAAACAAGTGAAACTCTTTCTAAAACACTGTAAGGATTTTTCTGCTTTCCCTCAAAGGTTTCATCCAGCTCAGGATGTCGTCTTGTTTTTTGATGTCTTAAAAGCTGAATATTAATTTAATCACACATTCTGTATCCTCCATCTGAGTAAACAGTTTGCTGAATGAATAATTTCATTCTGATTTGAGATAAAACATTATGTATGGAGGTTTAACTCCATTTCTGTTGATTTTTCAGCACACAGGAAAACATCCTGTTTCTGACTGAGACTGATTAACTGGATTAAACCAATTCCAGCTGCTTTCAGATGGTGACAGCCTAGCAACCACCTAAAACAATCTAGAAACCATATAAAAATGTGATCAATTCAGCAACCATTTTCTAATTTCCTACATTAGAAAGCTCAAACAATGACCTAGCAACCCACTAGAACATGCTAGCAACACGCTAACAACCACCTAGAATAACCGAGCAAACATATAACAATTTCAGATCAACATGGCAACTGCTTGCTCATTTCCTGCACATCATGGTCTAATTTCACTTATTTACAGACTGATATATTTGTTTCTCAAACGGTCAACACAGTTTTCTGCATTTGCTTTCTGAAAAGACATTTCCTCACACAACAATCGCATGACAGCAGTAAGAACAGCATTCTGATCTGCTGTGAATTTGATCTTTTGTCTTTTCTCCACTGGCCAACATTTTCATCAGTTCCACTTAATGCCTTCAATATACTTGTGGAGCTGGATCAATTTGACCTCCATAAGCCAGCAGGATATGATTCCATTGACCCTGTCTCTCTGAAAAATCGTGTCTAATGCGGTTTTTGTGGCACTATCTCATTGCTGTAATCTCTTATATTACAGGACTTGAGGCCCCGGCCTTTTTTTGCTCTACCTTGAAGTTGTCTGCAATTTTACTCTTAATTCCAGTTATAAATTTCTACAGTGATATCTGGGTAACTGAACCCAATCAAAATTCTGAATGAGACATGTGAATGAAAGCATTGTGCTACTATATGACTGGACTGACCCTTGACCTGGGTTTGGTCCCAGATAATTTGCATACTCCAACAGAAATGTATTTTCATTCAGTCCTTGCTAGGTCAAAATAACTTTTGTAAAAGTCAAGTTCTATGCTGTGACGACATAATTGAAAAATGAATGATTGGCCCGCTCTTCAGTTATATATATATATATATAAACATAAAAACATTTTAATTAATTACAATTAAACATTAACCACAGAGGTCTTTTGATAACATTTCTTTACGCTCACATTCCAGGTCATTTTTAAAACAGTGAAAGTCTGTCACCTGCTGTTTCCAATTAGGAACTGCACCATTTAAAATTTTACTGCTTTCACCCATAAAATGTTTTATCAACATACTCAGTATTATATAATGTGTAATCAATATAAGTGTCAAAATAAAAAAAATAAAAAAAAATAAAAGTAAAACTTTGCAACTAAAGTGAAAATAGAAAATGAGGGTGGAGGTGGGGGGGGGGGGGGGGGGGGGGCTACTGACTTTAAATGCTGAAGAGATGCACTGCCTCTACAATCCACCAGAGTCCACTAAACACCACACTTTATGAACATCACATTCAATAATCCACTGCAACAGTGCTCAACATTTCAGATGCATTCACATTATTGAGCTTATTTAATGAATAAATGTGTTAAATATATAATCAAGCTGTTTAAATCCGAGAGAACATCAGTCCAGAGTCATATACATATTAACCATGCGCATGTTGATTTTCCCAGCAAACAGAAAACCTAAGCAAACAGAGTTTTCTATGCCCTTTTAACTCAACAAGAACTGCTGCACTGAGATTGATCTAATTACTGCTGCAATAATGATTAATTACTTATTTTCACATTCAAGTCTATATAAGAGGCATCACAGTGAAACAGCCTATATAAAATACAAAGTCTCTCACAGCAATTACACACACAATCCCTCTGAAAAGACCTAAGGTAGAGTGACTCTACCAAGGGCAAAAATGTACACAAATGTTTCTTTCTACAGACTGAACCTGCAACCACCCAATAGACCACTGCCATTTAAATGATGGGTAATTCAGCCATTCGTTTAACAGTTAATCCAGACCAGTTAATTAATTGCATAAGATTTGATCCACAGCGCATCTGATCCCTTTGATCCACTGGCATGCACAAAAGCACAGTAGGGTTAAAGAAGACGCTGGAACCTGAAACATCCTTTGAGAATGAAAAACTGATTTCTTTCTTTCTATGAGTGGTACAGTCATTTCAGCTGTGAGACATCTCAACCTTTAACCCTTTCTTTTTTTCACACACTTGGAAAATGCCATATTGGATTTTCCACACCGTCAATGCCAGGTTTCTCTTCTCTTGCCATCTAATTTTTCTTATTACTATTCTCACGGTTGAAATAGACAGGGATGTGGAGTTCTTGTGGACTGTGCTGCTCAGACCAGGATATCTTTGTAGTGCATCAGTCTGTGAAGTAACAACAGCTTCTACCAACAACTAACCTAACAGTCAGCTGCCCGACTCCTGTAATGACAGATGACTGTTACACAAACAACTGTGAACAACTGTATGTGGCTTACAAAAAAAAAAAAAAATAGTGGAGCTTCTGCAGATCTAACCTCATCAAATTGACTTGCAGAAATCTTTCTCGACTTCATATTTGTTGATTTACCTGAACTAAAAAGAAATGCAGATAAATAGATAAGCAAATGTATAAATAAAAAAATGTTATGCTTACCAAAGCTGCATTTATTTGATCAAAAACACAGTAAAGTTCTGAAATATTATTGCAATTTAAAATTACAATTTAGAATTCTCTGTTGTACTATATTTTACAATTTAATTTATTTTATTTATAATTTATAAAGTCTTCAAATATACTTAAAATGGTCATATTATTTGATTAAATCTGTCATTCCCTGACTGAAGGTCAGTGGCTTGTTGGTTGAAAGCAGTGATTAATAATTAAGACCTCAGTCCAGATCTGAGCTCCATCTGAATCTCATGAATATAAATAATTATAAACACAAGAACCGGAAACAATACCCAAGCCTGGAAAATCAAAACTGAACACCATCTGTTTTCGATAATAATTACCTGCATCTCTACAAAAACACCTGACAATGAAAACTTTCAGATTCATGAGGAAAACAGTCTGGATAATGAATGAGAAGTACATGGGAAAACAGGTCAATGTGAGAATGTCTAGAAGTGGAAGCTTGTTAGGTTTGTAAGGGACTGGGATAAAGATGGAAGGAGATGAAAGAGTGGGAGCAAGCCGTGGAAATAACATTGGGAAACAAGCTCTACCTGACACCACATCACAGAGCTTTGTCAGGATAATTTCTACAGTTTCACCTACACATTGATTCACTCTGTTGGCAAGTTGGTGGTGATGGGTTTTTCCCACTCACTTCTAGAAATGCCAGACACTTGAGGTTTAATCAAGGGTTTTCTTGTGACCAGCTGCTGTCAATTGTTTTTTTTTTTTTTTCTCTCGGGGCTGGATGATTGCAACAAACTCTGATCATAGCCTTCAATATGAATTTGTCCAGCAGAGGGTTTTCCTTGTTTTTTTTTTTCTTCTTTTTCACAATCTGATACAAAGACTATTTTTACAAGGGTTGAACATTTTAATCAGCAGGATTATCATCAGGACATTAAAAACAGACATTAAAAAAGTCTAAAATATTATATTATATTATTATATTATATTATATTATATTATATTATATTATATTATATTATATTATATTATATTATATTATATTATATTATATTATATTATATTATAAAAAAACTTATTTCAGTTAGTTGTTCAGTAACATTGTTTTGGTCACATTTCTACATTTAATTTAGTTTGTTGTTAGTTTAGTTGTTCAATTTAAGTTCAAGAACTAAAATTACTTACTGCAAATATAATAAATGCTAAACCTGAAATTTAATAAATAAAGCTAAATTGTCATATATATAATAACATACATATAATATGTAATAACATACATATAATAACAAATTATAATAACAAATTGCTCAAATGTACTTTAAATAAAATTTAGATGAAAACAAACATTTTAAATAAAATATTAATACAAACTATAACAGTATCTGTGGTATATAGTTGATTCTAAAATAATAATAATAATAATAATAATTAATAAATAAATATAAATCCCAAACTATACAGAAATTGTGTTTACAATAATTCACTTATATTATTTATAGTCTATGTGGGGCCAAGACGTTGCAAATATTGAAACACACACTGTATAGCCACAAGCCAAAGATAAAATCACTCACTTACCTTTCTGTACAAGTTTATATCTTCCTGTCATGACCTTGTAAAGACAGCTAAAAGGTAGTCTAACCACTAAAAGTATCATTTAGACATTTTACAGTACAGCTCAAATAACATTTTTGTTTTGGAAGGAACTGATAAGTGCTTTAAACAAAGAGCCGTTACAAAGTAATTATCTGGAAAGTTGCCCTTAGACCTCCATAACAAGTGCATTATTGGAAACAGAATTTTTGTTAGTTTTTTACAAATTGAAAGATTAAAAAAAAATTCCTGTGGTACATGGCCACATTCATTCAAAGTGCCATTAATTTAAAATGCTTTAGCATTTATGAATCTTTTGCGTTGCTTCTTACCTCTTATAGTGTTTTTAATAAACAAATGTACAAGCAATTATGAGGCAGAGACTTTTATAAAAAGACTCTGGTGATATTTAATTGTCATCTGTTTAATTAAATAAATACTACACTAGTATGAAGGAAAGTAAAAGTTCCCTGCCGGATACCAGAACTTTATAGATAATGCATGCTCTGCTGTTCGGCGGAGGCGTCTTGTTCAAAATTTCATCAGCTGTTAGAAAAGACAATGTGGCATGCTTCTACATTCATGCAATATGCATGCAAATAATTCCTGAACTACATGATGTGGATTGAGCAACCCCACATTTGGAAACCTGTGAGAGCTAATTTAAGTCACAAAAACAACACAAATGAACACGAAAAGTCATGTCAGTAACAACTGAAGACAAATTCACAATTCAAAAATTACTTAAAATAACTCTTTTTTTAAAGAAAAAGTTCAACCAAAAATTTTAATTAGCTGAAAGTGTACTCAACCTCAGGCCATGGGCCACTGATTGAGTTAAACGCAGATGGTGTGCACTTGGATGGCTTAAATGTGTGGGACACCATACTTCATGTCACGCTGTCACTTTCTAGTCGTCTTGTCTGAATCAGAAGATACATATTAGCAGATCAAGCACTGTTTAAAACAGTTCCAAACTAAAATATGGGGGGATTTTGAAGTGAGAGGACACTAGAGGATGAATATTTCTACTGGAGGAAGTGTTATTATGGATTATGGACTTGTATTTTAGTCAGAAGCAACACCTTAATAATGGACATTCATTGCTGGACTGGAGTGGTGTGGATTACTTGTGGATTATTGTGATGTTTTAATCAGCTGTTTGGACTCTCATTCTGACGACACCCATTCACTGCAGAGGATCCATTGCTGAACAAGTGATGTATATTTCTCCAAATCTGTTCTGATGAAGAAACAAACTCATCTACATCTTGGATAGCATGAGGATGAGTACATTTTCAGCATTCCTTTAAGCTACATCACTGAAAACTTTTCACTATAGCAACTCAAAGAATTAAATATATACTTCTGCACATGGATACCTGGTTTACTTGAAACTTTGAATAAAACACGGAGTGTATGTCAAAGATTTGATACAACTAACCTTGCAAACGTTGCCAAATCCATCAACTAGCTCCTACTCATGCACTGATTTTATCATCACTCAAGCTTGTAAACACGACTGTAAAAACGGCTAATTTCACATTCAGTCAGTATTTGTATAACCGTGGAAAACTCCTGGATTATAATGACATTTGTGTTACTGAGCCAACACTGCACTGACATTTGAATTATTTTCCTCTTTTATCACTCAGAATCAAATAGATGGTAAGCCAATCAGCTGCATCAGCATTAAGCTCACTGTTTATGAGTTTTCCATGCCTGGCCTTGAATACAGAAGCAAATTTGTAAAAATAATCAAATTTTGCAGTACGTTGTCTCTCTCTTTTGTTTGTATACAGTGCTTTATAAGAACCTCTAAATTCTCTGCCAAACACAAAACTGTTTCAACATTATTTCTGCAAAACCAGGTAGATCTCAACAGTTTTCAAGAAAGTAACAGGAATTTGAGCACAAAAAAAAAGCTAAAGAAAACGAACAAAGGATTATGGGTTATTCAGAAAAGAAAGCAATATATCTCCTATTCTCAAAAATATTAAAACAAACATTTAATGTGAGAGTTGGAGGGATAAACAGAGGTGTAAATTTATAATCACTGGGGTAAAGCAAAATCTCAGCTGACAGAATTCAAGAAGACAATCCCCAACCTTATTAAAGCACCACTATATTTACAACATTAGAGGAAGAAAAGGGATAAAAATAGGATTCTTGTCAAAATGAGTTTATAATCAAACATAATAATATTAATAATAATGGAGCAATTTAATTAAGATAATATTTAAATCTAAATCACACACACACACACACACACACACATAAATGTGTGTATTATAATAAATACAGTATATCTTATTACTTTTAATTATAATTTATGATGCTCTGAAGATTGGATGGGTCTTAACTGCAAGGGAAAAGAGAAGTACTTTCTGTGAGACTCTGTATGTTGCGCACAAACTCACACTGTGCAAAAATTGTGGCTAAAAACTGAGGCTAAAAAATCTTTCTAAATCTAAAAAAGGTAAGGGATACAATTAGTTAACCTCTGATGCTCTAAATTTTTAGAGTTTGGGCTCCTAAACATTAGATCACAAGGCAGTTATTGTAAATTAAATTATCACGGAAAATAGCTTTTGATGTAAACCTGGCTAAAACCAAATGATTATATCGGTCTAAATGAGTCTATTCCACCATAGAAAAAATAAATAAATTGTGCACACGTTTTACTAATTCGTTCCCTCAATGTACTAAAACGTGCACACGATTACTATTGCATTCAAATTAGTAAATCGTGTGCACAATTTATAAATTGAGTGAACGAAATAGTAAATCAAAGGAACGCAATAGTAATCGTGTGCACGTTTTAGTACAGTGAGGGAACGAATTAGTAAATCGTGCACACGATTTAGCCTAATATTTTTTCCTGCGTGTCATGAGCGGGGCTCCGTAGCTTAATGTTACACTGTCAGACATGCAAAATAAATCTATTGTATCTCTTGCTCTGGCTACTGTGTATAGACCACCAGGGCCGTATACAGAATTCCCAAAAGAATTAGCAGATTTCCTCTCAGATCTATTGGTTGATAAAGCGCAAATTGTCTGAGATAAAAAAAAAAATTTTGATAATACATATGATGCATTTGGATTTGTGTTTACTGAGTCAAGCAAAACTTCACTGGGCCCACTCATCGTTTTATTAATACGCTAAATTTAATTATATCGCATTGAATCGATCTGTTATTTAGCCTTGTATTAAACCACAACTAGATCCTAGTAAACTAGCAAAATACAGACTATGAAAAATTTCAATAAAGTTTCAGGCCCCATCATAGCACAGAAATCTTAGTGCTGCTTTCGACACTATAGATCATGACCAGAGTTGGGTATAACGAGTTAAAGTTACTGTAATTTAATTACTTTTCCTGGTAACACAGTAAAGTAATGCATTACATTTTATAAATTACCCCTTTAAATTGCCCTTTAATAAATTACTGTAGAATGCAAGTTAAAATGCAGACGATTTCTACAACATAGAAGCAAGATCATATTTCAATTCGTTTGAATTATATTTCAAAATGTTGTACAGTACTTTACATATTTTAGTCTGGCATTATAGTTTGGGAAAATTTCAAGAAGTGAATGTGTACAAGTTTATGTCACAGTAACACTAATAAAAGTACAAACAAATGACTCATTAGAATGAGACAAAAAGTAGCCGAGATGAACTTGAATCTTTCTTTGTATATGGAGGTGGTGTGAGCATTTACATGTTCGTGCATCTCAAGCCTGGTTTTGCATGGATGATTATCTTATAGCGGGTGAAGTGCACGGACACATAACATGTTAGCTCAGATGGGAAAGACTGCACCTCGCATTGGTTTCATATGGATTATTTTATCAGAGAATACTTGTTTTCGACATGCCCTATTTCATTTAATAATAGACACTTCAAGTTTCCCTTTGTAGTGTATTTTCTAGGTTTGATAACTTGAAAAGTAAAGTAAATTTGAAATTAACTTGAAAGTAAAGTAATTAGTAATCTGATTACTTTTTAAATGCAGTAATCAGGTATGTAATCAAATTACAATTTTAAAGAAGTAATTAGTCATTTGTAGTGGATTACTTTTTTGACCAATTTACCCAACACTGATCATGACATAATCAAAGATCGATTACAAAACTATACAGGTTTTCAAGGGCAGGCTGGGGTGGTTTATTCCTACCTGTCCGTCACTACCACTTTGTTTATTTAAATGGGGAGTCATCTCAGTTATCACCAGTAAAATATGGAGGGCCACAAGGATCTGTCCTAGGTCCTCTGCCATTTTCAATATACATGTTGCCCCTTGGTAATATTATTAAAACATACGGGATTAGTTTCCACTGTTATGGTGATGATACTCAACTATAGATCTCAACAAAACCAGATGAAACTTCTAAGTTATCTAAGATAACAGAGTGTGTTATAAATGATAAGGATTGGATGACCATTAATGTTCTCCTATTAATCCTATTCAATTCAGATAAGACAGAGATATTAGATATTACTTATTGGACCAAAAACAGTACACAGAGTCTATTGCAAAACTCTGTACTTTTGGTAGTACCTAGTATAGGAAAGTCCACTAAAGGAGGTAGAGCTTTTTCACAATTGTTTTAAACTCTGAAATAACCTTTCTGATAACGTTCGGGGTTCAGACACACTATCTCTGTTTAAATCTAGATTAAAGACACATATCTTTGCCAAGCATTCAAATAATGCATCTCATAATATTGTACTGCAGTTATATCTGATCAAATATGCATTATTATTCTTTAGCTTTGGTTAAAAAAAATCAATGTTGCTTGGTTGGAACAGTAGCATATGCTAATTATGTCTCTATTTGTTTCTCTGTTTTTGCCACGGGATTGACATGGTATGGTACTATGGTAACTAGGATTTACACAAGCTTCAATCTGGATACAGAAAACCTGAGAAGAGATGATGCCATCACCTCAAAGGACATCAGATTATGCTTACCCTGAAACAACATAAAGAACTACCAAATTTTGCTATAAATTTGATTTGATCATATAATAATTGCTGTTAATAGTGTTCATCGTCTGTTTGATTTTTCCGTGCATTTCTGTCTTAAGTACATGATAAGCTACTACTAAATATTGTAGAAACGTATTTTTCTGTAAAAAAAGCTCTATATAAATAAACTTGAATTAAATTGAATTGAATTAAATTCTCATTCACATTTGTAACGTCAAGGTTTGCAGACCAACCAATGACATTGATAATGTCAAACGTGGCGATTTGAAGAAAATATTGACAAAAAATGATTCCAGAAAACTTAAAATACTAAAAACTGAAAATATAATCCTTTTATGGTGCCTTTTTATCCATTTCCTCCTTACTGTATGTTAAATAGCAGCCAGGACATCTCATTTTGTGTTCCACGGCTGTACCAAAATTGGGTTTGAATTGACATGAGGATGAGCAAAAGATGACAGAATACTGAACTCTTTAAAATAAACCGATACCTACAGTATTATTTTAAATATGAATCTCTCTCACATATACCAGCACAGTGAAACAGTGGAGAGCCACTCCAAGTCCTGCACTTCTGATTGTGATGCTGAGATTTTGGGGGGTCTTAATTATGTTCCAGCACATAGATTGCACTAATTCACATCATTGTGCTTGAATCAGCAACTGGCTGTGATCGTTTTAGGCCTCTCAATCTCCTGTTGCTCTAATGGAACTAATGCAGTCCATATAATTAAAAAAAAAAAAAATCACACTGTACTGAATACCAGATTTTCATTCGGCCTGTACTTTACTTTTTGACTGCAAGACACAAATTCTGTTTGGCCGGACAGGTTCTGTATGTAAAAGTACAGATATGGTAGACAGAAAGCAGCATGTTCGATTCTTAAAACAAAGTTCCATAACTAGTGTTTAAATGATAACTATTGTCCAGGTGTAGTACAATGCTTATGCAATATATGGTAATTCAGAGCAGCCAACGTATGTTTAATGTCCACTTGATGCATAAAAAAACCTGACTGGTTGGGCTTTATTTATTTTGGAAACAAAAGGCATCTCAGAAATCAAACTTACAATTCTTAAAATCTACAATTCAATCAGGACCACTTCCGTCAAGTGTATTTTATGACAATTATATTGCATACAGTTAGTGTTGGCGGTATGGTTATGTTCTGGGCAACACTCCACACGTGCTGTCCATACAGCCATGCTTGGACAGAGCGGGGAGAGCAGAAAGAAAAAAAACCCTTGGGGTACAGAACATAGCCATTATAGCATACCTAATTACAATTCACAATTACATGAGTTGTAAACAAAATGTCCAATGAAGAGACTGTAAAGTAAGAACAAAGTTAGATTGGATTACAGGTTCAGTTGGTGGAGTTGGGGTTGGAGGAGGGAGTTAATTGCAAGCAGCGATGTGATGGAATAGACACTGAAGAATGGGAATTTAAATAGACCGCATGTGATAGGTGTCAAGACTGGATTGGTACACATCAGGAACAGCTGACTGTCAGCTGATGCAAGCGTGTCTTACGTGGCCTGACTGAACTAACGCGATGCTCGATGATTATTGATATCAAATCTTTTAAAGATGTTTAGAGTTTTGTTACAAATTTTTGAAAATTATATTACATATTATATAATATATTATATATTATAGCCTTCATATACCAAAATATATTTTACTGGAGATATATATATATATATATGTGTGTGTGTGTGTGTGTGTGTGTGTGTGTGTGTGTGTGTGTGTGTGTGTGTGTGTGTGTGTTGTAACATATTATGTTTCTAAAATATTCCAAACTTATTACTTTTGGATGAATACAAACAAATTTTGAAAAAGTTCTACACAGATTTGTGTTGTCTGGACAACCACTCAAGCAAGTTTTGTGTTTTATATTTATTCATTTAGCAGGAGCTTTTATCCAAAGTAATACAAATGAGGAATATCATGAGCAATATTTCATAAATCAACAGTTGCAGTACATAATTCCAAGTTTAAAGTTAAAGCAAGATTAGCACATATGCTGAAGCAGAAATAACTATAAGAAAAACAAAATCTGTAGAAATACGAAACAGGAACTGGTAATTTTCTCCAGGAAAATGCATGTTACAGTAAAGTTACAGACATTTTTTAACCTTAAAAAAACAAAATGCAACACTTCAAAACATTGGTAAAATATTCTTGAAATTTAATATGAAAAATTCAAATTCCTATTTTTCAAGTCTTTTCTCAGAATACACAGTTTGGTCTTCTACTGTCTAAGTGGGTGTTTTTTTGTCAGAATAAATGAACCAGATTTCATGCTGACAGTCAAAATGGCTATACAAGACTACTGCGACTGCTTAAAGCAAGATGAGCTCAAAATAAAACACACTGCACACAGGCCCCTAAAAGTACTATATACAGATCAAACTCATGCATAATATGTCCCATAACCACTGCACACTGAATTCCTTTGAACATTCTAGACTCAAGCTCTATTCAGAGTTTTCTGCTGGGAAAAAAAAAGAAATTACATCAGCTTTGATGGTGCCATGACAGCAGGTGCAGTTTTCAGATACAGACCGGCTGAGATGGACAGGACCAGCTGGACAGCATGAGTTGGAAGCACACCAGAGCTGCTTTCTAGCATGCTAGTATGACGATGCCATCTTCAGATCTTTGATCATTTACTGATCATACGTGGCCTGTCTATTGCTCTGGGTGCTGGGATGTAATAGTATTACACTAAGGGTTTGAGGAGAATTCAATTTCACGTATATCAAATGCATGTGATGTGTAACATCTATTGACTGTCAATAATAATCATTAAAAAACAATAATGGCTAATGAGACTGTATGGAACAATGAAAATGTTGCCTTGACTAAGATAGATAGATAGATAGATAGATAGATAGATAGATAGATAGATAGATAGATAGATAGATAGATAGATAGATAGATAGATAGATAGATAGATAGATAGATAGATAATATGATGTGCATATATATATATATATAGAGAGAGAGAGAGAGAGTATATATAATATAATTTTCTTGCGTATAAAACTTTTTTCAACCTCCAAAATCTACTGAGTGCACCTTTAACAGTGAGGTAACTTAATCATAATTACAAATGCATCTGCAAAGGTGAGTCACATTAGATTGATTGCCAATTAGCAATTAGCATTAGTATCTGTCAGAAATAAAAGAGGTCTGACAATTAGCATTTAGATAAGCAAGCTTTCAAGACAACACAAGATCCATAGAAAAGACAGACAGTCTGAACAGAAAAAGACATGGCTGAATAGCAGGTGCAGCGATCAGAAAAACACACTCTTTCATGGGCCAAGGGGAAGATTTTAGAAATGATGAGTGCAATTTGGAAAAAGCTGCATTTGGAAAAATTAACAAAGATCACCAACATACTGTACGCATTGGGGGGAAAATGGTGTTCAAACAATTTTCACACAGAAATTGCTAGTAAATTTCACACAAAAAAAGTAAATAACACATTGAATTATATATGAAATTTAGAAAAACTCAATTAGTATTTCTTGTAAATGTATTCAAATAATTTTTGTTTTATTTACAACTTCGAATTTTTTTTATTATTATTTTTTTACAGTGTATAAACAGTTTTGTAGATAAAAAGAACTGCTGCACTGTTAAAAAAAAAAAAGGTTTTCAAAGTTTTACATACAAATTACTGGAGTATACGTTTTACATGAAAATACCATTTTCAGTCCTCCTACTTCAAAATTCCATGTTTAATTTGATGTTTCCTTGTCATTTCTTTGTGATTAATTGTGAAATTGAATAGCATTTTTTTTTGTAAAAAATTTTTAAAGTGTATGTTAAGTATAAAATTAAATTAAAAAGTTTTCTATAAAATACACAAAGACATAATGTACTTGAACTACTTGGTTCTAGTACCAAAACTGTAAAGACATCTAACCAGTAAGGCGCATAAAACCTGGAGCCCTGGGCAAAAGGATAATGCATTTGAGCCATGCGTCATCTTATTTCCTACCTCTGTATGAGTTTAGGTTCAGCTGTTAACTGACTGCAAAGTAGATTTCCACCTCCATCTCACTAAGAACCGGAAACCTCTCTACTTGAAGGATGGAACAATTACTAAAATACTACTAAAAACTTTTTTAGGTCTTGTTTGACATTATTTCAAGGAAGACAGGTGCTGTTCTTGTAAAGATTGTCCATTATTAGTGGAGCTAAGGCCAACATTATTCTTGCTATGGCTCATGCAATGAGGTTTGATCTAAACCCCTAATGCACAACATTTGTGCTGAAGATATGAATCATACCTTCAGTCATGTGGACTGCTGATGAGAAATGTACTGTTATGAGCAGGATAACTGCCAATCATGTTATGCAGGACCTTAGTGTACAAATCGATCTACATCACAACATTGTACCTTAGAGGGAAAAGCTATAGTAAAAGGAAGAGTTCACACAAAAATTTAAATATGTAGATGAATTTGTTTATTCATCTGAACAGATTCTGAGAAATTTAGCATTACATCACTTGGATCCTCACCAATGGATCCTCTGCAGTGAATGGGTGCCATCTTAATTAATAAGAGTGCAAGCAGATGATAAAAATATCACAATATTCCACAAGTAGTCCACACCACTCCAGTTCATTACTTAATGACCTGTGAAGTTCAAAACTGTGTGTTTGTAAGAAACAAATTAATCATTAAGATGGTTTTTAAACTTCAAACCATTGCATCCTCTATCCAATATATTGCTTTCTCCATTGAAAAAGTCAGGTGGTCTGAATCAGGAGAGAAATATCATTCATTCTGATGGCACCCATTCACTTCAGAGGATCTATTGATGAGCAAGCGATGTAAGACTAAAATTCTTTACATCTGATCTGATGATGAACTCATCTACATCTTGAATGGACGAAGGGTGCTAAGCCAATATGCTTCCAAGCCATTTTACCACAAAACTAGACCCTGATGATCACAACGCTAAACCAAAACACTTCCAGGATGAAAGTTTATCTCCAACTCTGTGGAGTATATGATCTGGAAAATATAAATTATAGGGTGATTACTAGCTAAGCAGGGAACAGACCAAGTCCAAAAATCTTCAAAAATTAAAGTGCTATTTGTTTCTGAAGGCAGACATTTTTAAAGATTTGATTAACTGAGATCTGTTTTTTATTCTTTAACCAACCCATAGCCCAATGTTCATCTCTTTTTCATACAATTTACAATATATATTATCAATATCCATAGACACAGGCAAAAATATTGGACTTTTCTTTTCCTTCCTCATATAAAAACACAGAAATGACAATTCAGATAAGGTTCAGAGGTTCACAACTGATATTGTGCCTTACAGTGCATAAAGATACTACTGCTTATGGAGTCTCTGTGATAACATATGGACCCTTCCTACCTTGTTAAACAAAGTTGTATTTGTGTCCTTGTGTCAAGATGATTTATTCAGAACTGTCTGTACTGACAACCATTCTTAAACATTATCCTAGTCAAACTGGAGGAGTTCAGAGACTCGAAGTGGAAAAGAATTGGAAAAACTCTTGGATATAATCAAATAAACCAGGCAAATCCTCGTTGGAAACTCTGACAGCAAGCAAACTCATTTAATTTCCTCTTGACAGTTGAATTGTGAAATATGTTCTGTTTTTCCAACCGAGATGCAGATCTGTCATGCATCAAAGCTAAAATGATTTAAATGCCTTTAGCTTCTAAAATGTTGACGTTTATTATGCACTCATTTGACGCTTGCTAAAGCAACCATCATTTACTATTGCTCATCCTAAGCTTTAAGTATCACACTTTGGTGCACTGTTTGTGCTGTGGAGATGAATGATACCTCAGATTGTACGGCTTACTGAGGAAGTGATCAGACTTTCATTTTAAGACTTACATTTTCAGACTTACACTTCAGACTCAATAAGAAACCAGATAGGATTTTTCCATTGGCTTTTGGATTATTGCATTAAATAATCTCTGTGGCCAGATAAAGTTTATGATTTATACATATTTTGTTCATCAAGATAATCTTCACAAATTAACAGACATTCTATTGATTTTGAAGCCTAAATACAAACTCCAGAAGTGGAAAGCTAAACTATAAATGAAAAACACCATGGTCACAAGAATTTAATGTTACCAACAATGACTCAAGCTTGATGAAAAGTTTGAGTTATAGTTTGCATAAGCACAAACATAAACACAACAAGGTTTTGAAAGCAGACTAGTGACTAGAACAGTTTACCTGTTCAACGTTTAATGTCCCGGAGAACCCCTGTATAGTCCCATTTGGCTGACTGGTTGGTGTTTTAATGCCTTGACTATTTACATAGTGAGTTTTTTTTTTTTTTTTTTAGATATTTAGGTTACCACTTTTTGCATCTTTTCGCATCTTCCAGGAAATTTGAAAATCTACAGTAGTTTTCTTAATTTTTCAATTTATTTCTTTTTACATATGTCAATTGTAATATCCAAAAAAAAAAACAGACAATATGAGGTAAAAAATAAATTTTGCAATGCTGAAAGCCCCACACCTGCAGCAGCTCTCCACAGTGATAAGCTCGCAAGTTCAGCCTCTCAAGCACTCCATCAGAGTCAGCTGCCAGCTTCTTCAGATAGCAGGTCAACAGACCTGAAGTCAATGAACAACACAGCTGTGCTCTCAGCTGTTCTCCAAAACCTCCCTGGATAACAGACCTTCAAAGACTTCACTTTAATGCATAAAGACATGGTGAATGGAACAAACTCATGAGGTTTAATGAGATCTTGCGTTATATAAGCCAATGACCAAAAATGTGTCCTATGTCTGTAAATTTCAATAGAAGCTGAAAATCAAGGTGAACTAAGCCATGCATTTATATAACAGCAATCAGTTTTACCCTTTTTCTTGACACCTTAATCTAAGTTGCAAGAAGCAGAGTTGTTTTTTTTTTTGTTCTCCACTTTTCTAATACAACCGAGTAGAAAATCACAGCCTCAACATCAATTTCCCTCTCATGATGGTTTAAAATTGAACTTCATCAACAGTATCGAATTTAAGCATTGATTGTGGTCTCATGCTATACTGTATATTTATTTCTCACCACCTGGTGCTTACATCGTCATTAAATGCAAAAAGAAAGAAGGTGAAGGTTTGCAATCATCGTCCGGATAAATGCCACCATCTGACACCGGTGAAAAATGGCCGTTATTACGAGCACACGGCCAAATGTGATTGGGCAGTGAATGTTTACGGCCACCTGAAATGACCTTCATACCCTATTATCTCTCAGCCCTTACTGACAGCCTTGTAGAACATGAAGTCGCTGATGAGAATTGCCACTCAACGGGTCAGAAAACCCATCAGTCTTGTAGATGCGAGCCACAGGTAACACAAGAAGAGCGGCACACAAGAAACATGAGTCACTCTGCTGTTACGCCCGCTGTGACGCGCTGAGCTGAGCTGTCTAGATTGGCACTGCTTCTGCCCCATGTGCTTCGGTGAACACAGCCAGGAAAGTGTGTGGAATAATGAATAACAAGCCTGCCACTGTTTCGGGATCTTAAATTAGCATTAGCGGAAAGGGCTTTCTCTCCCTACCTCTCTCTCTCTTTGTCTCTCTCTTTCTCACACACACACACACAAACATGATAAGCTTATTTCATCAGTTCCAATGCGATGACTCAAGAGATCGCCGATGTTACACCTTAACATGACATGAACAAATGATGGAACCCCCAATAAATAACAGCGTGGTAGAGGGCAGTCCATTGTCTTATGTGTTTACATCGAGACTCTTGGATTGTGAGGAAAAGGTTTTGGTGGAAGATATTTTAGGTGTTGAGGAGAGATGCTGAAAACAGCTAAACTAACAGCAAGACGAGGTTTTGGCTGTAAAATATACCAGAGATTATGAATCGGTCCTACAAAATGGGTTCAGGTGTCTTATATTGCCCTGAATATTGCCCCGTTCTGAGTGTTTTTGGCATGTTGCTATGAAGTTGCCAGGCTATTTTGGTTGGTTGCTGTAAGTCATAAGAGTCCACCCTCAAGTCTCTGTAATACAAGTCTGCTCATAAGTTTACACATCCCTTGTAGAAGATGCATGTTATTTCTTATTTACTGATTAAGCTGTTACTCAGATGTTACATATAGTCCATGAGACAAAATATTAACTAAATTTAAACAAAATAACCAGTTCAAATGTTTACACGCTCTTAAATCTTAATACTATGTGTTAGAAGATCAACAGATGTTTTTATGTTTTGTGATGATAGTTAGTTAATCTTACCCCACTCTATATATATATATATATATATATATATATATATATATAGTATTGAAACATATATTAATATTATATTAATATTTATTTTGCATTGAAACATAAAAAATGTACATGTAAAAGCTGGTAATAATGAAAGTGAGAATTATGAAATGAATTATGAATTGTTTGCTAAGATCAGTTGGTGTTTTAAAGCTTCAGTTATGAAGGGCTGTATTATGGTACTATAACAAGCATTTACAGGACATTAAACTCCAGATTTGATGGATGTCATGACCTTTTTTTAATCAGTACGTTATTTATTTTTATATATGCACTCTGTGCTCTGCTAATGCACTGTGAAGCCTTGTAAAGCATGTCAAGGATCCTCTCTGGGCTTTATAGCTCATACAATTTCAGCATGCTTGGAAAGACCTTCTCGTATACATTTAGACCAGCGTACATCATATAGAGAAACTAAAAAACAATGCTAGTCTGTTTCACTCAGATCTGAACCTGCAGTGGTGAAGAAACACTGTGGTATATTATTTATCTACTTAAACATATTGTCAATGTACTACATGTGCAGCATGCTATGGATTATCATGAATTTAGAAATATGAGACATGCATTTTTGAAGTACAAAAAATTAAATAGTAAAACATACTCCAATAATGTTTATTTTCATTATATGATCAATTAAAAATCTTTCTCTACAGTTTACAGCAAATAAACTAAATACAGGCTGAATCACTTGAAACAAGATAGTCTCACATCAAACTCATAATCATTTGTTTGAAGAAATTAGCTGGCAAATTTGTAGTATATGAGTTGGGCGATACAAATTAAAAATCTAAGAGATTCAAAATGAACATTATTTAAAAAATAACTTTTAGGATGTGAAGAGGTTGATTTGTCTCAATGAGGGTAAAAGTAGTAGAATTGTAGTAGATTGTAGTAGAACTTGTGTTCACTTAATACCCAGAGCACTCCTACATATACGTCCCATAGTGAGAATATGTATCTAGCTTGTATAACATTAAATGTGAATTTATGTTCTGGATAAAAACATGCAAATGATCCCGGCTCCCTGGTCAGAGATCCGAGCTTCACATATTTTATTTCCACTATGACACTGAAGAAATCATTCATACTATTAAATCTCACAAACACACTCAACAAGTGAAACCTTCCTATTCAAACATTCCATGTGTGTGTCTGTAAAGATGTTTGATGCAGGCTGTGTCTTGTAATTGGGTTGTACATCATGTCTTGCAATGCATTCCCACAGCACAATCTATCACAAAGAATCACGCTGCTGTATTATTTACAAACATATGATTTAAAAGTCTAAATCCCACCAAGAAGAGAAATTACGACTGGCAGTTATGTTTGTGCAACAATTGTCTACAGAGACAAACAAACTGAAATTTGCACAATCCTCTTTATGGAACAATTGTCCCAAATGAATCATATTTTCCGATTCATTACATTTTTAAGGATCCCAAAAGCCTGTGTCCATCCTTTACCTGAAGGAAGGAAACCTTATAGAACTGGACTAATCAAAACCAGGCCTTTAACCAGAGGGAAAAGCTCATGGTCAGGCTCAAGCTCCAGCTCCATGATCGCAATTTTATTCAAACCACAATGATGATCTCAGTGACATAAATGTTGAGCTCTATGAGATTTTTTCTGTGAGTATGTATGGTTTCTGAAACAATGGCTAAACTTAGTCAAGCCTTGTCTGAACATATTTAATAAAGAGAAATCAAAGGGATTCAAATCTACTCATTTTATTCATTATAAAGTCTAAGCCAGAAAATGTGCGTGGTGCTCAACTCACTGTCATAATGCTATGGTGTTGTGGGTGGTTGCTAGGGTGTTGCTATGTGATTGCTAAGGTTTTAGAATGGGTTTTAGAATTTGCTATGCAATTTTTAGGACATTATGGGTGTTTTCTAGGGCGTTGCTATGGTTTTTAGAATTAAGGATTTCAGAATGATGTTATACAGTTGCTAAGGTGTTATCGGTGATTGCCAAGGTATTGTAATGGGGTTGCTAAGTTTACTAAGGACTTTAGAATGTTGCAATACAGTTGCTAAGGTTTTGTGGGTGGTTGACAGAGTTGCTATGCGGTTGCTAATGTCTTCTGAGTAATCCAAGTCAAAAACAAATAAAGAAATAAAACATCCTTGTTCTATGACATTCTGTAAATATACTGAATGGGATTTTTATTTTTATTTTTTCCTCCAGATATCTATTACAAGAATATGGAATGAAGGCCGTAGTGTACATAGCTTACATAGATAAAACAAATCAAGCTGCCAATATTTTAGATCACGTGACCATGCTATTTCCATCCTCTGATTCATATTCTTCTAAAAATCTTTAAGCCCAGTTAATCAGTGAATCACTCTTTATCAATTCATAATTTCTCATTAAACACTCCAGTGTGTTGGATGGCATCATCCTTCAGTGAAATTAATTTAGAATATGATCTACAGCTTACAACACAAGGGAACAAGGGTTTTCTTGGAAATGAAATAAGTGCCTGCATGAGCAATCAAGAACAGACATGCCAGTATTAAACCCCCACAGACTCACATTGAAGGAGGGACCTGAGCTATACATGTAGAGCAGAATGTCACATCGACCTGAGTATGGACTCATGTTTGACTTGGGCTAATAAGCAACCTTCAGACCGCCCAAGCAACTGCATAGCAACACACTAAAAAGCTCTCCGAAGCAGGCATGTAGCTCTGACGCATCAGCCACCCACAGCACACAAGCACAGCAGTGCTGAGTTTTGCACAGGTAAGCACCACTCACATATTCTGCAGAAAATGTAAAAATATAGTTTGAGTTACGGCTGTTAACTGCAACCTCTACACCACACCTTACACTCACAGTTTACACTGGCAACATTGTTGACTTGACTGCACAGACACTGTTGGAAGAGAACTGAACTGAGCTGGACAATAACATCACAGAATCAACAATGAACGGACTTTAACTGATAAACTAGCTATTTTTATCGTCCTCTTGCATTATCAGATCTTTATCTATATATACTTTTATTCAGCAATCATATGATTTGCACACTTTATTTTTGGTTGAACTGTTTTAGAACGTTGCTATGCAGTTTTGGAGTTTTACAGGTGATTGCTATATTGTTGCTAAGGTTTGTAAAATTAAGGATTTCAGGATGGTGTTATACAGTTGCTAAGGTGTTATTGGTGATTGCCAAGGCATTGTAATGTGGTTGCTAAGGTTACTAAGGACTTTAGAATGTTGTAATACAGTTGCTAGAGTGTTGCTATGTGGTTGCTAATGTCTTCTGAATAATCCAAGTCAAAAATAAATAAAGAAATAAAACATCCATAGAATGTTTTTAGAATGTTTTGAATGTGTAGCTATTAGAATAAGAATTAAGGATTTTTTTTTGCTGTGCAGCTGCTAGGGTGTTCTGAGAGATCCAAGTTAAAAATAAATAAATAAATAAACATTATCAAAGTCCATCATTGTTCTTATGATATTCTGAAATCAACAGTATGCTATTATTTCTTTAGGTGAAATTTATTTATTATTATTATTATTATTATTATTATTATTATTATTTATCTACTTATTTATTTTTTGCATGAGGGATTATTGTAAATAACCACCTACCAACAACCCAGAGCCTAGCAACCTTATAGTGGTGGGTTCTGCATTAGCCAAACATCAACTGAAACTGTTAAATATACTTTAACATTTATTCTGTTTTAGCTCTCGGTGTAACATTATGGATTTTGCACATTTGAGAAAATAAAAGATAACCGTCAAAAACATATCTGTTCACTTCGGTTAATTTAAACTTTAAAAACGTTTCTCTGATTAGAAAGTAAATTATTCATGAGCTTCTATAATGGGTTTTACAACCATGCACTGAATGTGAAAATACACCGTCTGAGAGAGACTCCGGGTATGAGGAGAAACACTGAGCTTGTTCACATTTGCTAACAAGTGCATCTATTCATTACACCAGCATGCAGAAGGGCTCCGATATGGCCCAGATTCTGCTAAGATACTCACATACAAGAGCTGCATATGCAAAGATTGTTAAATGGGGTCATATCATGTGGATGTTTTTTTGTTGTTGTTGGTTTTTTTGTTTGTTTTTTTGAACAAACTTACAGACAACAAAAATTCCATACTGGGCTTTAAAAAAAGCATTTATTAAAAGCAACCTACTAAAATTACTTTTGGCATCTTGCCCCGTGTGTGTTTTTTGGCCATATTTTGTTAATAGTGATCCAATTTGGACTGTAATGTACTCTGAAATGCATCCAATTCCTAGTTCCCCCTTTATGGTTTTATGGTTTTTAAAAATATAAAAAAGTACAGCACAGAATTATAGCCCATTCATTAGCAACTTCCTAGCCACAATCTGGAAATCACTGTAACATATAGCTTTTTGTGGGTTATTGCTTTGCTATATTTCACCAAGGCTCACATTAACACTATAGTTTATGCCATGGATAATCCCATGGTCCAGCACACTGTCATCGTAAGTAAAGCTCCTTTAAAAACATATCTATTCATATAGCAATGATAGACACATAACTCGTGTCTAAGAGACTGCAGTACACGATGATGTGGAATAACTTAAAATCTCACTTCAGACAGAGAATCACGCGTGTTAACCTTCTCTTAAAGGTCAAACAACAGAGTAAAGATGAAACCGCTAGATGGAAATCTAACCTAGAAAATAATAACCAAAGAAAGTCCACAAAGGCAATACAGGTTTGAGTTCAATTCCCATACCTCCAATTTCTGAACTTCTTGAGCCGTTATTTGCTTTCAGAGGAGATTTTGTGTGAGCGGGAGAACCATTTCATATGTGGGCGAGTGGGCGGCAGTAAGCCGAAGAGGAGCCGCAAATACAACAGAACTGTGAAAAGCCTTGAGATCTACACATGCACTTTCTAAAGAATCTTGACATGTTGCTCCCCATGGTAACCTCAAAAAAGGAAAAACAAGAGAATTACATTGGATTCGAAATCAAACGAAATCAAACATCTCTGAAGAAACCTAAGTGGTGTTTGCCCATTCAAAACTGACAACAAAGATGCCAGTGTGTTGCTATGCAGTAGCTAGGGTGTTCTGGGAGGTTGCTAGGTGAAGTGCATTTCAAGCCTCCAGGATAGTCTGGTCTCAAGATATGGCTGTGGGAGTCAGAGTGTTTACACTCTTAAACAATAAACAGAGAAATTATTTTAGCATTGACAATATAACACACATCCCCTTTCAACAAACTTGATTTCAAAGACCAGGCTTTCACATTTTATTGACAGTTAAGGTTAGCTGCCCGCGTATACGTGCCCTTGAGCATCGCAACTTTAATGTAAGAAGAGCTCAACTTCAATTCGTCAAACTAAATAAAAGACGGAAAACAGATGAAGAGAATTTGATAGCCACTGTCAAACAGTCATTTCAGGGGCAGTTCAGAAATCAGAAAGACAGCATTCCAGGTTTTGTTTTGTGTTCATATTTCAAATTATGAACACAATAACAAGAGCTGTATGCTAGAACAGAAACAAGCACGCTAGAGTGTTACTCTACCTTTATCTCAACTCTCATAAAAGACACGTCGCTGATCAAGAGAGGCTGTCATCCACTCATTTCACAATGTCTATGTGATGTTTTCAAAAAAGGTTCACCTCTTCCCGACAGCGACAAGTGGTACCACAACACAAGGGCATGTTTTACAAATCATAGAATCGCTGTAAATGCAATAATGAACCTATGGTTCATGTAAAGAATACTGACAGAGATGTTCACAAAAAGGTTTGCAGATTTGCCATTGCCAACCTCAACAAAGTATAGACCCACACTATCTGTATAAAGACATTCTCTCCCAATGATGTTAGAGGTTTACTTCCAGATTTGTGGTTTGCCAAAAAGGTACAAGAGCTGTCACTGGGGCTGAACCTTATTTACCCCTGAAGGGTGCATAAAGGTTAGTATCAAAATGGTGTATATTGATACCTTTAGTAAGTGACAGTGTTGTACATTTACTTCAAAAAGAGAATCTACAGATTATATTCAGTTTGGCTTATTCTGCAAAATAATGTTACTCTGCTTCTTGTATGTTGCACAACACTTTTAAACTGAACGTAAGTGGTTCTAAAAGAAGGTTTAGTTTTATTAAACCTCAGACATTGACTGTGGCCACAACAATTGTTTTGATGAAGTGATGGGTTAAAAATCCATGCTTTCTTGTTTACTTTTACCCTCATTTGAAATGAATTTGCACTCCAAATAAAAATGAGGGTACTTGCAGTGGAATTGCAGAGCGACTTTTTTTCTATTTGGCTCTATACAGAAAATAGTAACACTAAAGTTTTGAAGCCTATAACTTTATATGCCCCCAAAATTAATGGTAGCACCAAAAATTATTGTCTGCCATAAGATTTAGGCATGGACCATTTTTTTGTATTGTGCGACCTTAATATTTTTACTGGCCTCTTTCTGCCACCCTATTAAAAAAATCCTGGAGGCGCCACTGATACTCAAGAACTCACAAGTGCAACACTTTACCAGGTGGGCAACCAAGCAATTTTACTATGTCAGAAAAGCCATACATGCACAGCTGGTTATGTGATGCAAACATAAAAAAAAATGTAAAGAATAATTAGTTCATAATTACAATTATATTAGTTCAGGAATCATGCATTAAGAAGTGTTGCCACTAGTGTTCATTTCAACTATGAACCACAGTGAATTTAAAGGTGTTTTTTTTGTTTTTCTCAATGAACCTAGGTGCTGTTGTAAGCTGTTTATTAGCATTTAGCATGTGTTCTGGCTCATATTATATCCTGTTTCTCTTTTCCTCACCAATACATTAATAATAAGGTCAAACAATGTGAATTGCTTAGAATAAGATTTTGTTCTAAACCACTAATCTTCAGTATTAAAACTCCAGCTCATAACTCATCCCACATCATTTGTGCAACAGAAATGAATTATTTCTCAAATCATGCAGCTTATAATAGAGATGTATGTTATTACCTTTCTTAGCAATCAGATATGCACTTTCACCTGGTGGACAATATAACGGCTGAAAATGCACTTAAAGGAGGAACATGAGTCATGTCTAGAGACTAGAATACAACTGATACTTGAGGGTGGACAATATATGACCTAGCAACCAACATGAATTCCCTAGCAACTGCATAGCAATGTGCTAAATCCACTATAGGCACCTTAGCAACCTTAAAACGATACCTAGCATGATAGGCACCAGTGCTTTAATAATAACCTTTCATTTTTCAAAATACTCTGACAGTCTGAAACCACAGGAGACTGGTCATTTAAGTCATAAAAACAGTTCATTAAAACTGGAACATGTCTCAACTTAATATGAAAGTTATCAGTTAAAGAGGTGAGTCAAGACAGCTATATGAAGAGATGTGGAGTGGTTGGTGAGTCAGTACTGAGAGTGGAGGTATGAAACGGTGAAAGAAAGACATTGAATACGATACATTTCAAGGTTGAATTGGGACTGACAGACTTGCATTTGAGTTTATTAAGAGAAAAACCTGAGGGGGAAAGAACAATGTCACAGTGCTGGTGGACTTGGATGACCCTCTCCTTTATATTTGAGGAACTTGTTTGATGTCTTCTCTCTTCTTTTTTTTTTTTTTTTTTAGATGAGTTACAAAACTTTAAACTTGTGCAAAATAGTTGAATGCCTCAAGAGAAACTTCGTTTTATGATGAGTTTAACTCTAAATGTAACTGGTCAACCTGAATGGGAAAAAGTAATGTTACAATGCTACAAAAAAAAAAAAAATAGAAATATGTATATATATATATATATATATATATATATATATATATATATATATATATATATATATATATATATATAAATTAGTAGTCATCATCAATGCTTCAATTATTCTTTAAATCAAATCACAATAAAAACCTTTTTAATTTTTCTAAACAGTAATGACATCAAATGATGAGAAAACAAGGACTTTGTCAAATAGTCAGATTTTTTTTAGAAGGTTCTCCTGAGAAAAAGACTCCAGTAATTTTGCATCTCAACATTGTCAATATTGTAAAAAAAAAAAAAAAAAAAAATTATATATATATATATATATATATATATATATAATTTTTTTTCATGAAGTAATTCATGGTATAAAAAAATAATAAATAAAAATAAAATATGTGCCTTGCAGGGACTGTGAATCGTTTAGAGTGTAACTATGATTAAATTTGCCAGTATACCAAAGCCTGCAATGAAAAAAATGAGAGATCTCAATAGGAACACAAACATTTATCAATTATTTCACGGCCAAATGATACATGAAATGAGCCATTATATACACATTCATTTTAAAGCACCATACTCTGATTGTCAGTCAAAACTGCCTGGTCTAAGTCTACATTTATTTCTCTAAAATACTCCTATAGGAAAAGCCATTTTACAGAAACTGAGAACTCAATTACGTCTCTTGAGCTATGCAAGAGCAACCTCTAAGCAATAAAATTTTCATTTTGGGTAAATTGTTTGTAGGGTTTAAACATTGAGATCTTTTGTTTTTGTTTTGTTTTTTCAAGAGGATGGGGGAACAAATTATTTATTTTCTGTGACAGCACAATATGCTTAAGGCGTCACAATAAACTAAGCAATATGTCTTACCTTTGGGATTGAGCCCAGAGCGCTGTCTGAAGGGAGACATATGAAGGCTTCCTCTCATTTCCATAGCTCAGCATTTCAGTTTATTCAATTCAGTTGTTATTTCTACACATTTACATGGATTTATTCCACATCAGTGCCATATATAACATGGCTGTGTGGCCATAATGGAGATAAACATCACAAGTATTGGCATAAAAGTTTTAAGTATCACATGGACTGAATAAATCAACCTCAGAAAACTTGAAACACATTTATCACACCATAAGAAACTAATTGTAATTCCAAATAACCTAAAATTGCAATACAAGCAAATAAATTGAACTGAATTCAATAGAGGTTGATTAGAGTTCATAGGTTTACCATGACTTTCTGACATTTTGGGACAAAAGCTGGTTTATTTCACAATAGCTCAGCCCATAATGCATTCAGAGAGCTGTCTGGCTGATAAATTGCATATTGTCATTTTCTGTCCAGGATTCCCCATTCACTGCAAAGTAAGACGTTATTGATTAGGTAAATGTTTTAAGGGTTTCATGATGTGCACTGCAAACAAGAACAAGAGCAAATTCAGAACAGGGCGTCTCTCATTTTTGTCCTTTCAGAACAAACCACGGGAAAAAAAACTTGCTAAATGCTCACAAGTGCCACATGAGGTCCTCCATCGATCCAAAAGTCTCATTCCTGAGGTTCTGTTCTCTCTCTCGCCTTATGCCCAGCGGCTTTCCTGCCTTCTGAACCATTTCTTAATTACTTTTAGATGAGACCTGACAGAGAGCGCTCGCTCTGATTATCTGGACATTGCAATGAAGCATTGCAATGATATCACTCTCCATTTCTGCATTGCTTTCTGCCATCTTGAATGTAGCAAGCTCTCTGTGTGCTCTCAGTGGGTCATTTTATGGAAAATCAGAGTAGTTTAAGCACTCACAGTGGGTGAAATAAAAATACCCCTGCAGTGTATGCTGGAAGGGACTTTCTAAGCGTACATTAGCAGTAGGGAAACAACCTATTGAACATGTTCATGCTGTGATTTAAAGATTTCATAAAATCCAGCTAAGAAATGTCCTTGCAAAGACCCACCCCCTTTAGTTACTGTTGCTAGATCTGACAAGCCATTGCTCAGTGAAAAATACATTGTGAAGAGGACACTGACAACGGGCCGACAGACATGAATGAGCAATCTGAACAGTCTTATCTTTCAAATTCTGTCCTTTTTTTAAGAAATTCTAACAGTTAATATCATTATGTGGCTCTTTAATGTGTGGTGACAGATTTCAAGCAGAACATGAACCGATCATCTCTTCTTCTTTCCTAGCACAAAATAAACACGAATGAACATCAGAAGTTGTCTTGTTTCAACCGCAGAAAGACATCAATACACACCATTTTTCATGTTCAAGTCCATGGACATGAATCTACTCTCTGGCTTGTATGTCCACCAAAATGGCAGATTCCCCATTATGATTGGTCATAATGCCTGTCAATCAAACTCCCGCCAAAGGGTGAACAGTTGCAGTGAGCTACTTTGGCATAAGTTACCCATAAATGCCACCCAAAAATCTAAATTCTGACATCATCAATTTCTGATTTACCCTCATGTCATTCCAAAACTGTTTGACTTTTTTTTTTGTCTTCTGTGGAACATAAAGTGTATGTAAGAGCCATTTTGGTCTTATGTACAGTTATGTCCAGTAGGTGTCACTCTTTCTTGATTGTTCACAATATATAGGTAGGAACCTTCCTTCAGGGAAGAGTTGTTGCTGGAGGGAAGGTGTACACAGTTTTTGACCGCTACGCTACGCGACGCTACGCTAGGTTGTTTGTCATGCTAGGCAAGTCATTGTAAAGGTGAAGGATTGGTGGATTTACTGACTGTTCATTGGATTCTTGCCTATATGGAAATGAAGACCAATAACGGTAAAATAAATCAGAAACAATGAGCAATTTTAACATCTTGTGTGGACATTCCAGTTAAAAGTAACCCAAGCGTGCGCGTCCATTACAAACACCATCCAGCATCCCTCAGCAGCTTAAAGTATTAGACTTGGCCGCTTACATTTAGTCAAAAACTGTATATCGACATAAAAGGAACTGTGTTTAGCCTATACGTGACTTTGGGGCTTCATAATTGGCCGAAGGAAATAAAGTATTATTGGAAGAGCTTCGCATCGACTTTACCAACGACCAAGGTCAGCTGCAATCGTGACAAGAGGACATCGCAGCGTTCACAACTGTTGATTACTCACGCACGTCTCTCCTACTGGGTTACGGACATTCATCAGCGCAACGAAAGACATTGGAGCTGTTCTATAAACGTCAGCAGAGGAGCTGTGTTTAAACAATGGCGCCCAACGTGAACAGGTATGTGTAGTAGCGCTACTTAATGTTGAATGGCCATTTAACTTTGTGTGCACACATCATGGGACATAAATCCAATGCATTGGTCGTCAAAGAAAATAACTAACTTTGCGAACTAGTTTCAATAGTTTCGATCGTGTTTTTTGACTCTCTGTGTATTATGGAGACATCTGAAAGTGAGCACAGGTCTATGGAAACGCCACAGTTGAGTGCTTTAAATGACTTTGATGTTCAAACGGACAAAGAAAAACGTGTTGTGAAATTAACTCCTAAAGCATTTGCTGCAAAGGTTGAAAAATTACAGAGTGATAGAAAATCTGTGTTAATTAAAGCTACCAATTTAAGAAAAATATGCAAGGTCTGATGCAACAAACAAATGTAAAAGATGTACAAAGTGCTTTTGATGATCTTTTAAATTTGTGTGATGAAGCAAAAGGTATTCATGATTCTTTGATGGGTATGTTACCTGAAAGTGAGAAGGAAAAACATGACATATGGTTTAAAGCAAAAATGATTGTGAATAATGATTTTATTGCTGAAGTCAAAATGTGGGTATCATGTGCTGAGAATGAAGTTAGGCCTACTTTAAATGAGGTCATGCATGCCAAGGTTGATGATGTTGATCCACATGATAGTATTTCAAATGTTGGTAGTAAACGTTCAAGTAAAGCGAGTACATGCAGTAGTGTTTCTTTTGCAAGAGTTATAGCTGAGGCAAATAAGGCTGCACTGCTCGCTCGTATGGCAACGTTAAAGGAAAAACACACTTTGGAGGAGCAAGAGCAGAAGATAAAGAGGAAAAAGGAGCAACTGGAGTTGAAGGCAATGCTAGCAGAATCTACTGCTAAACTTGCAGTTTTACAGGCCTCTGAATGTCACAGTGTTTCTAAAGCCTCTTATAATATGCATCCTCAATTGGAAAAGGAGGGGGAGAAAGCTACCTCAATTATATTGAATCCAATGTCAATGTCACCTTTATTTATATAGCGCTTTAAACAAAATACATTGCGTCAAAGCAACTGAACAACATTCATTAGGAAAACAGTGTCAATAATGCATAAATGATAGTTAAAGGCAGTTCATCATTGGATTCAGTTATGTCATCTCTGTTCAGTTAAATAGTGGATTTATTTGCAATCAAGTCAACGATATCGCTGTAGATGAAGTGTCCCCAACTAAGCAAGCCAGAGGCGACAGCGGCAAGGAACCGAAACTCCATCGGTGACAGAATGGAGAAAAAAACCTTGGGAGAAACCAATGGCAGAGGAGTTTGAATCTGCTGTAAGTAGTAAAATGGAAAACCAAGTATCAGTAGTGGATCCTCCTTTTGTATCTTCTATGTCGTATCAGGACATTTGTCAGCAGACATGGCAGGAATGTACGGACTTAGAAAGACCAAGTTCCCAGTATATACTACGAAAAACATCAGTTCAGTCTCATGGACCTCTTGCATCTGATAGGGCTTCTCAGCATCAGTCAGTTCAGTCTCATGGACCTGTTGGATCTGATAGGACTTCTCAGCATCAGTCAGTTCAGTCTCATGGACCTCAAGGATCTGATAGGACTTCTCAGCATCAGTCAGTTCAGTCTCATGGACCTCTTGCATCTGATAGGACTTCTCAGCATCAGTCAGTTCAGTCTCATGGACCTGTTGGATCTGATAGGACTTCTCCGCATCAGTCAGTTCAGTCTCATGGACCTCAAGGATCTGATAGGACTTCTCAGCATCATTCAGTTCAACCTAATGGATCCTTTGTTTGGTGATATTAGAGACTTGCCAACTAGCATGAGGCCTGTTAATCGGTCAAAGCTACGTTCAAAAGGCAGAGTTAAAGGAAACATATTTGCCACTACCGTTGCACCTGTGGAATCTGGGGAAACTACTAAGAATGTGAGAAGGGAATTGCCACTATGTTTGTGTTGGATCGCTGTCTTCTTTCTATCTTACCAGTTCAAGTCAAGGCCAGTAAGGGAGATCATACAATCCAGACGTATGCATTCCTGGATCCTGGCAGTTCTGCAACCTTTTGTACAGAAAGCCTTATGCAGCGGCTCAATCTTTCTGGTAGGAAAACTCGGTTTCTGTTACAAACTATGGGACAGGAAAGAGTTGTACCTGCATACATACTTTCAGGTTTGGAAGTATCCGCTATTGATGATAGCATCTTCTATCAGCTTCCACAAACACTCACACAGAAACAAATGCCTGTAAGTTCTGATAACATGGTATCTAAAGGAGATTTGTCCAAGTGGCCTTACTTGGCAAAGGTTAAAGTTCCCCATATAATGGCTAGAGTTGAGTTGTTGATTGGAAACAATGCTCCCAAGATGATGGAGCCTTGGGAAGTCATAAATAGCCATGGGGATGGCCCTTGTGCTATAAGAACAGCATTAGGTTGGGTTATCAATGGTCCTTTGAATACAGGCAGCCTTGAGAAGGAAGACCGTTCTGCAGTGGTTAACAGGATTTCTGTGTGTAGACTGGAGGAGATGTTGCTTAAACAATTCAACCATGACTTCAATGAGCGAGGTGTAGAAGAGCAAGGATTGTCAAGAGAGGATATTAGATTCTTGGAGATTGCTGAGAGTTCTGTCAAGCTTGAGGACAATCATTATACCTTGAAATTGCCATTTAAAAGGGAAAATGTGTATCTTCCTAACAAATTCTCTTTGGCAAAACAGCGGATACTTGGATTGAAGAGGAGATTTCAGAGAGACGAGGTGTTTTATGAGGAGTATGTAGCATTTGTCAGAGAAATGATTAACAAAGGATATGCAGAGCAATTGCCCACTCAGCAGCTGAAAGGAGACAGCGGCAAGGTGTGGTATATTCCTCACCATGGTGTACGTCATCCCAGGAAGAGGAACCTACGGGTGGTTTTTGATTGTGGTGCGGCATTCAAAGGAACATCATTAAATCAAGTCATTCTGCAAGGTCCCAATTTTACAAGTACATTGCTTTGTGTTGTCCTAAGGTTTAGGCAGGAGTCGGTAGCTGTCATGGGAGACATACAGGCAATGTTTCATCAGGTTAGGGTGGCAGAAGAGGACAGGGATTTCCTCCGTTTCTTGTGGTGGCAGAACGGAGATTTTACAAAAGAAGTGTCAGTGTTTCGCATGACTGTCCATCTTTTTGGGGCTGTCTCCTCTCCAAGTTGCGCTGCCTTTTGCGTTGCGAAAAACAGCAGATGATCATCAATGTGAATTCAAAGAGGAGGTTGTTCAAACTCTCAAAGAGAATTTTTATGTAGATGATTGCCTTAAGAGTGTGGCATCTGAAGAGGAAGCAGTTTCTTTAGTTCAAGATCTTTCCAATCTCTGTCAGCAAGGAGGTTTTACTCTGACAAAATGGATAAGCAACAAGCGCACTGTCCTGCAAACCTTTCCTGAGGAGTGTCGAGCCAAGGAGTGTAAAGAGCTGGATCTGGACAAGGACAGCTTGCCTGTTGGGAGAGCTCTTGGTTTGTTGTGGTGTGCGGAAACTGACTCATTTAAGTTCAAACTGGAGATTCAGGAGAAGTCTTGCACAAGACGTGGAATGTTGTCAGTGTCCAGTTCAGTATACGATCCACTTGGGATTTTGGCACCAGTAGTGTTACCTGCTAAGATCATGCTACAGGAGCTATGCCGGAGGAACTTTGGATGGGATGAGACTGTGCCCTATGACATATTGCGTGGTTGGACACGGTGGTTGAAGGAACTTAATGCACTCTCTGAATTCAAGGTTGAGAGATGCGTTAAGCCCATGAGTTGGGGTTCCTACATACATGCACAGCTTCATCATTTTTCAGATGCAAGCAAACAGGGATATGGCACAGTCACTTAACTTAGAATCCAGAATAGCGACAGAAACATTCATGTGTCCTTCCTCATGGGCAAGGCCCGAGTAACACCTTTAAAGGCTATCACTGTTCCCCGCTTGGAGCTAACTGCAGCTGTTCTTGCTGTCCGTGTTGATCTGATGCTAAAGAAAGAGCTGAGGCTTCAGTTGGAAGAATCAGTCTTCTGGACAGACAGCACATCTGTACTCAACATCTTGTGTGGACATTCCAGTTAATAGTAACCCAAGCGTGCGCGTCCATTACAAACACCATCAAGCATCCCTCAGCAGCTTAAAGTATTAGACTTGGCCGCTTACAGTGTATTTTGTCTATACAAGGAAAGTCAATTGGCTCAAATGTCATTTGAACCACAATGTATTTTTCAAAACACCTTCTTTTGTGTTCCACATATCCACAGAAAGTCATAGTTTGAGCAACATGAGAGTAATGGTGACATAAAAAAATTATAAATAATAATAATAATTTTTTGTTGAACTATCCCTGCATTTGGTATCATAGATAACAACAAACAATTTTTTACAGCATTTATTCATCTAAATTTTTTTCATTTAGTAGTGCATTTTAACATTAAGTTGATGGAAAAATTAAAGGAAAAATATTACAAATAGGAATTTTCACAGCTGCTTTGTCAAGGTGAGACTTCAAGCTAATTCTGAAATACAATAATGTTCATTATTAATTACCGCACATTAGCACTTTGTGCAAGTTCTCAAGGTCCTTTTCCATCTGATCATATGTTGTTGTAGACAAAAACTCCATAAAACAGTTTTGAACATTGTGAGTTGTGAAAGTCACATGATCTAGAACCTTTATACAGTGGGTCATTGTAAAGACTGTAAGTCTATCCCTCACAAAAATATTTTTTAAAAGTTACCATTACTTACCAAGTCAAATGGTCACACTTATTTTTTTCACTCAACAAAGAATGTTTGTATCACAGAAATGCTGTGTTACAATTGACCCCAACCTCTCCTACTTAACGGTTTGAGGTTTTAAATGGTTGCATAACATCATACTTTTAATGTATTCTTTCAGCCTCAGTAATCTTATGAAGTCAAGGTAGAGTTTACAATATGTTAAAAGGTCATTACACATGCCTGCCATACATACACACACACAAACATAAAACCTTTGAGTATAACATGAAGATGCTTGATAAAGCAGAATAAAGTATGTATAAATGTCATACCTTTCTCAGAGCTACCTTATTCCTGAAACAAAGAGGCACCACAGATTATTAATTCATGTTCACTCTATAGAGACACACTGAACAATGTTTAACAGGTTTATTGACTGGAGGGAAAACAGTTAGATGTGTTAAATACCGAGGGTGCATGAATAAATTCCATATGAGTCTGTCGCCACAGGTAATAAGAACTAAATGCTTTTAGAATAATATCTCAATGTCAGTCATTGTCAAGAAAAAAACGCATAACCTGAAGAAACCATACACTGACAGCAGTAATTATGCAAGCGAACAGATTTTTTAGTGGTTAACTGGCACACAGCTCATTTAAGTAATTACCCAGAGGTCAAAGCAGACAGTTATGCATAAGCCATGAGTAGTTTGAGATTCGGTCATGTGATCAAAAGCATCAGCACAGAAGTTATGGCTTATGGTATGAGTGCATTCTTTCAGATTACAATATCAGTTTTAACATGTTAAAGGTAGAGCTCTTCTCTGCCTTTTCTTTTGACATAAAAAGAGCAGCCATACAGATTTTAAAAATGCCATGAAGACTATCTTAGCTGTTAAATCAGTGCTTCTCAAATCTGGACTCTTTACAAAACTTCACTGAGAAGAAATTCATATCAAAATGACTGCTTCGAAATGTCATGCTTCATGATAAACAACCAGATAAATCTTTGAAAACCTTTAAAGGCAGTGGCACATTTTCAGTGACTCAATAATAAAACAAGCTTATTTTATACGCTTCTGACCTTATAGCCTTTAAGCTACATTCCAAATATTGACACTGTACTAATTCTGAAACTCAGGAAGTGTCGTTGTGCTAGAAAACTTAGACTTTCACCTCCAAAAGAATCCTCCGGGAACTGCATACAGAACGCTGTGTACTTGAGCTGTTGATATGAGATGCATTTTTCACATTTATCTTGACATTTAAAAATTGCAGTCTTTGGGGATTTATTAGAAATACATTGTGTACTGTTAATTTTGCGATTCATACTAATAAGTGCATTTAATGTGAGGTATTTACGCATATTTCGTATATGTGTGTGTGTGTGTGTGTGTGTGTGTGTACACATATTTCACATTCAACAAATCCCTCTGCAAAAGTGTTAACTTCACAAAGTTCATCAAATCATGCATAGAGGTTTGCTATTATTTTTTAAACAACTGGATGGAAATGAGGACAGCATGTAGGAAAAAATTCAGTTCCATGTTAGGAGGCACCTGAGACATATTTAGAATATAGTAGAGATACTGGCCAGCAGAGCCAATGAATTTCTTTCTCAATGGCTCTGCTGGCCAGTGAGCAACCACCTAGAAACCCCATAGCAACACAATAAATAAATAAACATTGGGCAATTTTCAGAATTTAAGAATTTGCATCACTTTAAATGTAAGAGTTTGTACTGGAAATTACCCTCAAAATGTTGAAAAGGGAATTTATCAAATCTGAAATATTATTTTTTTTATGATTAGACTTTAATGATTTTTTTCTTTATTTATTATACATTAAATTATGCATTTAATCATCCTTAAATATCAGTCACATTCAGGGCCGTGCACAGACCTTTTGAGGGGCATGTGCTGAAACTGAAAAAGGGCACCCCCCTCCCTTTTTTTATATCAAGATTATTTAGTAATCTGGAGGTAATTCCCCCGCACCGGTCTCCATCACATTCTCTTGATCTACACTAGCAGTTCCATACTGGCTTTCTTCTCTTGCATCTCCTTCTGGTAACTCTCCTGCATAGGCTCCTGTTTCTTGTTCACCAGCAAATTCTTGTACATCATCTATCGCTTCTCTCTCTACATCTGAATTACTACTTCCTTCCTTTTCTTCTTCCCTGCTACAAACTGGCCTAATCCATGAAGTAAGTGATCTGCTACCCTTGGCTGCCTGCTGTTGCTCCCTCTCCTCCTTTTTCTTATTTCTCTCTTTACGGGGCATTGCACTGCAACCACCAAGTAATCAAAATTTATGTAAGTGCAAAAAAAGTTTTTTTGTCTGTATTATTTGTAGGGTCCTGTGTTTGTGAATTGCTCTTGTGTACTCCCTCTTTTTTTAAATTGCATTTATAGAGAAAAAAAATACTTGACTCATACATAAACGTGTTAACCAAAATAATGCAAAATAGCTTATAAAACCAAACAGAAACCAAAATCTTTTTTTTTTTATTGAACTTTATGCACTTTTTTATGAACTTTGCAAAGAAAAAAATTATATATAGGCCTATTCTCTTTTTTAGCTATTCTGTTTGGTTTTCTAAGCTAATTTGTATTATTTGGTTAACATGATTATGAATGACATTGAGAAGAGGGGAAGGTGAGCAATGAGTCAAGTATTTTTGACAAACTTTTTTGAAATATAATTTAAGTAATTATGTCCAACTAAATTCCAGATTATAAGAAACTATAGCCATACCGTTACTATAACATATCCAACATGTATCCGTCTACCTGGCAAAAATTTGATACTGTGGTGGACTAGGGATGTTGGTCTCTTGAAGGTCTCTTATTCACTACACTTTCCCTAAAATAAGCCAGCAATGAAAAAATAAATAAAAATAGTGTGGAAAAGTACAGTTGCAGCGAAAAGCATTTCTGAAGGATCACGTGACACCGAAGAGTACTGAACTGGAGTAATGATGCTGAAAATTCAGCTTTGATCACAAAAATAAATTACATTTTAAAATATATTCAAATAGAAAAGTTATTTAAAATTTTAAAAATATTACACAATATTACTGTTTTTGGTGTAATTAGGATCAAATAAATGAAGCCTTGGAATGAATCATGAATTACATTCTGCATGATAAAATATAAAGATTTCACAGTGATCTCCTGTATTTTTTTTTAGTTACTACTACATTACTGTAGTAAAACCATGTTTTACCACATTTTATACATGTGAGGACGACGGGAGAGTATACCATAACATGATTAGCTTAAATGTTAATAAATTAAGTGTATCAGCAATCATAAATCAAAGAGGAAATTTCTTAGAAATATGTTATCTAGGTGACGAGGATCACTCGTCGCTTTGTGTAAGTTCCAGTACGACACAGCGCGGGGGCGCACCTGTTATGATTTTCCGATGGTAAAAACAAATTATATGTTGTTGTATTACCAGAGGTGGGTAGAGTACCCAATAACTGTACTCAAGTAAAAGTAAAAGTACTTCTAGAAATATTTACTCAAGTAAAAGTAAAAGTACTAGTCTTGAATAGTTACTTGAGTAAGAGTAAAAGAGTATCGGATAAAAAATCTACTCAAGTAGTTAGTTACTAGTTACTTTGGGTCATATATACTGAGCCTATTTTTATTTAGATATATAGATAAAATGTATGTAATGTATGTGTGCGTGTATAAATGTATATATTTCATCAGCCTTTACTCCAATTTATGTAATTTATTATAAAACCCTGTCTGTTTACTTAAGTAACAGATATAGGTGTCATGCCATAACATATTTTTAATACGACTGACTTTATATTAAATGTGAATTTAACATTGAAAGTTAATGTGATATAAATATTGCTACTTATCTTTCATTGTTCAGAAAGAGAGCAAATAACATTTACATTATTAAAGATAATTTTCACTGACAGTCTAGATTTCAATCACTCTCAGAAACTCCCATTAAAATCACTGAAACTGTTAACACTGTGAAATCAATATCTTAATTAAAGATTCGTACACACATCTGCACTTTGTTGTTTCTGACGAGAGAATTCACCAGAAAGAGGTATTCAGTCAGTGAGCGAGTGAAGGAAGCACCGGCATTTTAGCAATGACTCATCTGAACGCCTCTGATTGGCCAATGCTTTAATAAGCTCAAAAGAATCATGTGTGATTTATTATAATGCGCAGCGCTGTATAAACGCATCTATCTCTGGCTCAGCGCCAGCAAGCAATCACAGATCTGAATTTAGCAGTTGATAATATGACTCGCTGAACGTACTTGCACCAGTGAGATTGTATTAAAATTAATAAAATCTTAATCGGCTATGTTTTGTCTTTTGGAAGCTGCATTCAACTTGACTCCCCTCTGTTATAAGCCAAACACGTACAACAAACTAATGTCACAGTGGTATCGTGTACTGTAATCGAATGTAGCCCAAGTTATTACCTGTTAAACAGTAGACCGCACACGCGGTGTTCATCTAATAAGGATCTCCATCGCTAGCAAATAATAACCTTTGCAGATTTCAATTCAGTGCAGTTCCAACCACGTTTTCAACGATCTTTCTGTTCTTAAACGTTACAACTCCGAGTGAACCACTTCAGACGCTCAGCGCGTGCGGCAGGGAACTGAACGACTCATTCAAACTGATTCATAAACCAATTCACTCGTTTGCCAATTGGTTTGATCAAGCCTTTGAACAGAATTGACTCAAAAGAATGAATCATTCGCGAATGGGCATCGCTCATTGCCCAGAGAAAAGTAGACGGCGCGTTTGGCATAAACTGAAGCATTATAACATTTATTGCATTAAGATAAAGTAACGAGAGGAGCGTCGCCCACAGTAACGAAGTAAAAGTACAGATTTTTCCCCAAAAAATTACTCAAGTAAGAGTATAAAGTACCCATCTTTAAATATACTCCGAAAAGTATTCGTTACCCCAAAAAATTACTCAAGTAAATGTAACGAAGTAAATGTAACTCGTTACTACCCACCTCTGTGTATTACTTATCAATATATACTTTTTGACCAGTGAATGTGTGCAAATGTGAATTTTTTTTTTTTTTGTCCGTCATTAAAACGGCGACGGCGCCTGCCGCTGCCGGCATCACATTACATTTTCATCTACAGGTTACAAACTAGTTTTTGTAGCTATATAGACGGAGCGCTCAGTTTTTCCTGTGGTAAAATGCATTTGGCCAAAATCGCATTTAATAAAAGATGAAATGCTACTATATGCACAGGCTATTTAAGTGTTGGCTATGTATTGGCTATGACTAGATGGCAAATGCTAGCCCTCTCTCTCAGGCGACGTCCCACATGTCTCAGTCAGTGAGTCAGTCAGAAATCAAATAAATAAAATATGAGCCTTTATAGACATAGTGTTTAGTAGTACTTATTCAAACAACAAGATATTTATTTACCCTTCGCAAAACTTTGTTCAGCTCAGCTGTTGTCTACTGTGTGGCTGCTGTGGAACTTCAGTTGATTCCCCTGAATATAGAGGGGGTGGAGTTATCAGCTTACTGACAGCTTGAGGATCGAATAAGATTTACACAAGCTCGCTTTAAGAACTTTCATTTGCTAAATATTTGTAAAACAGACAGACAGACGTGAAGGGTGACCAATAGCATTGATAAAAAAATTTAAAAAAACACCACCAAAAAAGGGCACTTCGGAGTGTAAGGGCATGTGCTCTGCACAGGTTGAGCCTTTCCTGTGCACGTGCCTGGTCACATTGTTTTCAGATATATAAAACAAGCATAAATGAGTTAACATCATTACATAATTATAAAAATACTAAAAATCTGCACTGGGACTTTGCATTACTCCACTTATTCAACTGCTTTATTTAAATTTTGCATCCTGTTTAAACCATAATTCAATTTGGGAAATGAAACGGAACACAAATGGCAATATATCATCAATACATACATGTATATGGATACATGAGAATAATGGTCTCATTTTGAAGTTTCTAAGGTCATCTGACTTCTATAAAACCACTCAGTCTTAGATGGAGTATAACCAAAGATACTGGCAAGTTGTATAATTGCAGTTTAAAGTGCAATACAGCAATGATAACTGTTCGCACTGTACTGCTGAAAACTTGTGATGAGCAGCAGATGGTCAAATGAAGAGCATAATAGGTTTAGGAGCATTTATTAAGGTATTTTACACCGTTCTTCAAGAATAAATTACCTTGTAAATCTGTGTTTTTAACATACGCACAAAACTGCAGGGAAAATGAACAAATAATGCACTAATGGTAATGATCATGTAATTTTGCCCAACTTTCTTACAGAACTTTAAAGAATTCCTTTCAAGGTCAATTAAAAAAGCAAGCAAGCTTTCAAATCTAACAGCTGAGGACATAATACTGTAAAGTTCACAGGCTATGCAACTGGCATTTAATCATCTGTCCATTATTATCTATTATTACCTCAGACTGCACAAAGTTTTAATTCAATGTTTAACGAAGAAACACGAGGGGTTGGGAATAAGAGTTTAATGTGAAGTATATACTCACATAAATATGACCTTCAAACGTCACATTAAACACATATACCTCCATATCAGAACTGAGTCTGGTCCAAAATGATGGTGTTGCTAATCTGTGATTAGCTGGTGAGTCAACAGCAACTCCTGACTTTGGCTTATGATGAGAAAATTACAACATAATTACATTTGACATCAATTAAAGATCACAAGAGCATAGCCTACTGTCTGCCAACAACTTTAATTTATTTAAAGGGTGATTTCAATGAAGCATTAAATTGTCAAAACATTCCTCAATGCACATCAATTCGTTACAAAGCGATTTTACTTTTTCATTGATAAATGATGGGTTATTTTCTAAACTTCTGCAGGGCAAACTTTAAAATCATAATGCCATATAAAACATTACGATATTTTTAGTGCCCTCCATGGAATCAATGAGATATTGGTGTTTATTCTGCACAGACTGATATTGTTGAAGGTTAGATCTGTCATCATTTACACCTCCTCGTTCCAAAACTAAACTTTCTTTTTTGGTCTGGAGGAAAACAAAAGCAGATGACTCCTTTCCATACACACACACACACACACACAGAGAAAACTAAATCTTCCAAGCTTTAAAAATGACAAATGCACCAGTAAGATATATATGATATACATAAAACATCATAAAGACCTAAAGATCTGATGCAATCTAATTTTATCAGAATCATCTCTTTATAGAAAACCTTTATAATGTATTTCCGTCTGCTTTAGAGGTGGCAATGGAATAGATGTAAGGTACAGTACTGTAAGATCAAACCATTAGACATCAAAACAAGACCTCATTTAGGTATTTATCAATGTATCCTATTGTCATCAAAACATTTTTTCAAACCTTGAGTTATTACTGTCCCATTTGGACATTGGGGGAATCAGGCTTTCAACTACCCCATGAAATAGTTTGAAAAACAATTTATTTTCCTGCAATCTCTTCCCTGCTGAAACAAGAAGCTGGGATAAAGCCTCCTCCTCTTTTAAAATAATCAGTTAGTCGCACCCGTGCCAAACCACATTTGCTAGTAGGTTTCAGGTGAAAATTATCATTTGTAGAAAAATATCCCTTGCAGAACCCATAAGATCATTTATCAAATTAAGAAAACAAGATAGAGCATAAAATTACATTTATTTAGACAAATTTAGTAGCAATTGTGTCGTAGTAATAATAATACAAATACTCTATCCATAATATTGCTTCCTCCAGTGAAAAAGTCGTCTCATCTGAATCAGGAGAGAAATCTGCACAGATCAAGCACCGTTTACTAGCCAATACAGTTCAAAACAAACGTGTGGGTGGATTTTGATGTGAGAGCACAACGGGGGATATTTCGTTTCTTACAAGCATGCATCTCTTAACTTCACAAAACGTTAACTGATGGACTGTGGATTATTGTGACATTTATATCATCTGTTTGGACTCTCATTCTGATGGCACCCATTCACTGCAGAGGATCCATTGGTGAGCAAGTGATGTGGTGCTAAATTTCTCCATATCTGTTCTGATGAAGAAACAAACTCATCTACATCTTGGATAACCTGAGGGTGAATACATTCAGGCGTGTCCGTAGATTTTCAGCTGAGGGTACGCACAAAGATGTCAAAAGGCGAATAGTCTACATCAGGGGTGTCAAACTCAATTCCTGGAGGGCCGGAGCCCTCAGGTCTCAGGAACGAAGAGTGGTCTCAGTGAGGGATTCGATCATTTCGTGTTGATCGCACATGAGTAACATCCAATATCTGTACAGGAAACAAAAATGATTAGTTCATATACCAAGTCTTTGGGTGCGAGTCATTCATTCATCATGTGACAGCCACATAGACTAAAGGCTATGCAGTCTGTACTGGAAAGAGAAATTATTAGTTCATCTCCCAAGCTTTTAAGTCCTAGTAGTATTTTCTTTTGTTACATTACATTACCCTGGTTATGTATCCGCTAAATTGTTTTGGCGTAAGAAAATAATCATAATAATAATAATAAATTCACAAGCATAAAAAATAGAAAGAGTAAGTCAACAAAAAGCTTGAACATTTATTGATAAATTGTTTTTCTTGTTAGAAGATGCAACCAGTGATCAAAATGGCAAATCCAATAAAATCAAAGTTGTGAATTCAAATGAAATTAGCCACTATGTTGCCAATAATTTTGTGATATAAAATGTATGATTGATATTTCAACCAATATATGAGTGAAACATGAAAACGTAGCCTACATATTGTGTCACTCTTTTATCTACAGGTAAACAACAGAGATGTTTGATGAATTAACTTGTTTGAGTTGAGAACCTGCAGCCTATCAGCTACCAGCGTTGATCTTCAAACATTAAACCACTAAACCACAGCAACCCCCCAGACGCGTGACGCGTGATCGCTGCCGTCCATCCGCGACGCTCCTGAATCGCTATTGTAACTGGCAGGTGCAACATGTCCCTCAGACTCACCGGTGCTGAAGCTGCGCGCATCCCGAAGATTCCAGCATCCCGCATCCTTTCACAGCGACAGTATGGATCATGAAGCCTTTTACCGCCTGATGAAACTTCTCTCAATTTTGTTTTTTCGCCTTATTCAACACGCTCGCATCTTAACGTGATCATCTCGCGATTTGATCATCTTGGGAATCGGTAACCTGAATTATCAACTCGGTTTTTGTTAGTTATGCTTAACAATTTGACTCGTGCAACTGCGCTCAATAAACTGACGCCTTTATTTAGTTGCACTTCAGCATCACCAAAAAGCGCAGAGAGAGATTTCTAGAGTGAATCATCTTCTGAACACTCAACTGGAGCAGAACCAGTGCCATGGGTAAGACCATAAAGCAAAGAAACATTTATGTTGGTTTACTAAATAAACGTGTTCTCGCATTTAAGTGCGTAATGGCATGACAAACAGTCTTTCACATTCGGAGCGCATGCAAACCATTGAACTTAATTCATCTGTTGCAGATGCGATAATTGTGTGGTTTTAACGCGTTTGTTCATTATGGATTTGTGCCCGTGTGTTTGTTTTGTATGTATTTCGATGGGCAATCAATTTCTCCGTTCCTGATTTCAGTCATGTTATTTTCCACCTTCATTCATCACTAGACACATGCATTTACTCAACGCCTTATAGTGAAACACGGAGCTAAAATGGGAAAGCGGTAATGCTTCTGGATATTTAAATATGAGCATTTTTGTACAAAGCGAGCATTATCAAACAATTTAAAAGATATTAACGTGATACAACAAATATATTAATAAAAGCATCTCTTTTTCTTGTGTTTTTCTTAAAAAACTGACTTCAGTTTTGTTTTCTTATTATGGATACAGATAAACGAACAAATAATCTTTTTTGCTTTAGTGAGAAAATAATGCGTTGTTGCTCACAGTAACGCGTGCAGCAGTACTAGATGTGAATTTTCTATGAGGCTTGGTGCATCTATTCTATAACCATTTTAGGAAAATGTCACCCTTTTGCCTTTACTGGTTAATAAGCATTTGCCACGTAGGAGGACCATACTATCTTATTCAATCCAAAAAGGTGTCTTTTTTCCTTAAAAATTGTGAGCAAAAATGCTGATAAACATCCATATATATTCTCACATCTGCATGCATTATAATAATTAAAATAAAGACCACAGTCTTACTTTAAGATTTTTGCATGGCACACTTCAAGACATCAACTTACCAAAAAGATTTCCTGTCAACGGCCCTATTCAATGCTTAGAAACGCTTTATGATAAGTCTGAATCATATGGAAAGGGGATTTTTACAGTGTTGTAATTGGTCTCTTGCTGGCAGTTCAGTGGAAAATGATAGACCTTGCCTTTTGTGTCTTTGCTGCACTCAGTAGTTGCTTGCTGTGCTTTATAATGTTGCATTTCCTGGTGCTTCCCACTAAAATCCACAAGCACATTGTAACAGTATTCATAAATCGGGAAGAAGGAGGCGGGAACCGGCGAACATTCAAATAAAACTTTAATAACAAAATAAACACAAACCGAACCAAAACACAAAATAAAATCCAGGCCTGGTCCTCTCTCATCCTTCACTGTCGTTACTCTTCCTTTTATCCAATGTAATAATCAGTTAAGACTGTGTATTAGAGAGCCTCCATCTGTGAACACTGCTGATTCTTTATGCTGCTTCTGAACAAGGTACAAATAGATGTCCGTCCTCCAGTTACTTTTGGTAACTACTGTACTGTATATAGAATCAAACTTCTTCCCCAGCCACACTGATGTCACAATTAGTTTCTAACATACTAATTTTATAGTAGTTCCACAAATGATTCCAAGTATGGGTTTTGGGCTTTATTCAATATTTTTAATCATTATAATTCAGAAATATAGTAAGTTATAAACAAGAACCTGCTTAAAGCCAAAATGTATGGCCAAGGCATGATCCTTTTTGAGCTAAGCCTGCTATTATGTTGAACTAAATGTTGAAAGAACTCCAAGCACCTATGAAAGGAGCATGTGAGGTCCTCCTACAGAAACTGCACCTGAATCCAGAGAATTCCTATACTTGTGTGGAGCTGCAGATCATCCTATGATCAAATCTTTAACAAATACTCAATTTGAGTAATTTAAGAGCTAAATAATGTTGAATAAAGTATGTTGACATGAATAATTTCTTTTCAAACCACAGATATGTTCATGTGAGTGTACATTTAAAGTGTTCCTGAGTAACTATGAGAAAGCAACAGCTGATAACTGTATGCTCTATCAAGACTAATCTAATTTAATATTATTATCAAAATGCATTATCTTAAGGACTCCAGGGCAAAGAAGGGCTTTGCCCATATGGCACAAATCCAACCACATTAAGAATATTTTGATATTCCAGTCATGCACATCAAACTAGAGTTATATAGTCAGCCATGACTGGTTATTTTGCCCAGACTGTAGAAGTAGCCACAATACAGTTTATTCAAGCAGTATTTCATGTAATTTTCATGTAATGTATTTCATGTAGTATGTTCCTGTTATTATTAGTGATATTATTACTACTAGAGATTCATCCATGAACATTTCTTAATAAAATAAAATCATCTAAAAAACTTCACTTAGTCACTTAAACTTTAAAGGGTTAGTACACCCAAAAATTTAAATTAGGCTGTGTTTTACTCACCCACATGGCATCCTAGTTGTATATGACTTTCTTCCTTCAGACGAATCCAGTCGGAGTTATATTAAATATTGTCTTTGATCTTTCAAGCTGTTTCATGGCACTCAGTGGGTGTTGCATGCATCAGTCCAAAAATTAACAAACGTTGGTTTTCACAAGACTCACCGGCGCATTCGCAGCGCTGACCTTATGATGTCAGCAGCCCGGAGCTGCTTCCGTGTACAACTGTTGGTGCAAACTACATTAAAGTTATTATTACATTTTGAATATGGATATTTTTCTTTAAAAAAAAATGCATCGATTCACTACAGGAGGTCTTTGTTCATCCCCCGGAGCTGTGTGAGACACTTTTTTTTTTATGGATGGGTGCCTTTTATTTAACTTCTTTTGGACTGATGCATGCAACACCCACTGAGTAGCATCAAACAGCTTGAAAGATCAAAGACAATTTTTAATATACAGTGGGGCTCAAAAGTTTGTGCACCCCTTGCAGAATCTGGGGAAATGTGAATCATTTTCAAAAAATAAGAGAGTTCATACTAAATGCCTGTTATTTTTTACCTGAGTAAGATATTGTACATAAAAGATGTTTACGTTTAGTCCACAAGACAAAAAAAAAATGCTGAAATTATTAAAATAAACCCATTCAAAAGTTTGTAGTTCTTAATACTGTGTGCTGTTACCTGATGATCCACGACTGTCTTTCTGTTTTGTGATGGTTGTGCATGAGTCCCTTGTTTGTTCTGAACAGTTAAACTGAGAACTGTTCTTCAGAAAAATCTTTAAGGTCCTGCAGATTCTTCAGTTTTCCAGCATATTTGCATATTTGAACCCTTTCCAGCAGTGACTGTATGATTTTGAGATACATCTTTTCACACTGAGGACAATTGAGGCACTCAAACACAGCTATTAAAAAAGGTTCACACATTCACTGATGCTCCAGAAGAAAACAAGATGCATTAAGAGCTGGGAGGTGAAAACTTTTGAATAGATGAAGATGGCCAATTTTTTCTTATTTTGTTGAAATATTTGTTTTTTTTTTCATTTAGTTCTGCCCATCGTAAGCAACAGAAGATACTTGTATGTATGTTTCCCAGAACACAAATTAAGTACAATTTACCTTGATCTTCAATCATGCATCTTGTTTCCTTAACAAGGAAATAACATAACTGACAAAAAAGGTACAAAAGCTGTCACTGGGGTGGTACCTTTTCTAAACGTACATCTTTTAACCTTATTTACCCCCAAAGTATGCACTTTAAAGGTACATAGTATTACTTAAATGGTACATATTTGCACCTTTTGAAAAGGTGTAACCCCAATGAACGCTTTTGTACCTTTCTTCCAAGAATGTAGGTAATACAGCCTATGTTAATATCAAATAAACAATGATACCAAGTAATGGTGGATTTTAAAAAGCAATTTCTCAACTTGGATTAGAATAGGTGCTCTGGAATGACCTCCACGTCCCAGTCCTCAAAGCCTCCTCAAAAGTGAGTGTTTCAGGAGGGAGTAGTCCTCCACAATCCACACCATACTCACATAATGACTCTATTTGACAATGAAATGCAAATCCCACCATTTTTGTGGCATTGGATATAATGTTTCACTAAATGCAACCCGAATTCCGGAAAAGTTGGGACGTTTTTTAAATTTTAATAAAATGAAAACTAAAGGAATTTCAAATCACATGAGCCAATATTTTATTCACAATAGAACATATATAACGTAGCAAATGTTTAAACTGAGAAATTTTACACTTTTATCCACTTAATTAGCTCATTTAAAATTTAATGCCTGCTACAGGTCTCAAAAAAGTTGGCACGGGGGCAACAAATGGCTAAAAAAGCAAGCAGTTTTGAAAAGATTCAGCTGGGAGAACATCTAGTGATTAATTAAGTTAATTGATATCAGGTCTGTAACATGATTAGCTATAAAAGCTTTGTCTTAGAGAAGCAGAGTCTCTCAGAAGTAAAGATGGGCAGAGGCTCTCCAATCTGTGAAAGACTGCGTAAAAAAATTGTGGAAAACTTTAAAAACAATGTTCCTCAACGTCAAATTGCAAAGGCTTTGCAAATCTCATCATCTACAGTGCATAACATCATCAAAAGATTCAGAGAAACTGGAGAAATCTCTGTGCGTAAGGGACAAGGCCGGAGACCTTTATTGGATGCCCGTGGTCTTCGGGCTCTCAGACGACACTGCATCACTCATCGGCATGATTGTGTCAATGACATTACTAAATGGGCCCAGGAATACTTTCAGAAACCACTGTCGGTAAACACACTCCGCCGTGCCATCAGCAGATGCCAACTAAAGCTCTATCATGCAAAAAGGAAGCCATATGTGAACATGGTCCAGAAGCGCCGTCGTGTCCTGTGGGCCAAGGCTCATTTAAAATTGACTATTTCAAAGTGGAATAGTGTTTTATGGTCAGACGAGTCCAAATTTGACATTCTTGTTGGAAATCATGGACGCCGTGTCCTCCGGGCTAAAGAGAAGGGAGACCTTCCAGCATGTTATCAGCGTTCAGTTCAAAAGCCAGCGTCTTTTAGTTTTCATTTTATTAAAATTTAAAAAACGTCCCAACTTTTCCGGAATTCGGGTTGTAATTCAAACTACAGAAACAAAATGTGTTGCTGAAATATAACAACTTACAGTGCAATCAAGGTATATTTTCCATAAGCATATACGCTCTGTGGGATTTGAACCCATGACCTTGGCATTTACTGCAACGGTTGAGCTATAACAAATGCACAGAGAACAGATGGGATTGAATGCCTGTTAATTTCAGCTTTACCACTGACAAAAATAATGAAATTCTCAGAACCACAATATTTATTTACATTTTTCTCAGGCAAGGTTTAGTTTTCCCACCCCAAATACAGTTTGGCCTATATTTCAATCAGATTGTTTTTTCTTATGATCGTATTCTACTTAATAGACTCGAATTAGGATTAGCTATAAGCCCTTAAATGTTAAACTCTGAGGACAGAAAGAAAAATGCATTGCAAAAGCACAGCAAACTCATTGAGAAGGGAAGTCCAAGTGGACAGACAGTCTGAAAAAAGGAAACTTTAATAGACCTCGTTGGAAAGTGTTGGGAGCTTATTCTGTGGAGTGGGAATTGATGCTTGAGTGAAAGTTAATTTACCACAAAGCATGACATCAAGCAATATCTTTCAGAGTTTAAACTAGGCCTGTCAATCGACTTGTTAATTGAATTGCTGTGTAGTTAATCATTTTCAAACTGATTGCATTTATCAATATTAGCTTATAGAATCTCCCAAATTAAGATAATGCATTTATTTATTTATTTATTTATTTATTTATGTATGTATAATGTATAAACAATTGTACTAAATACAGTTAATAATTCTAATTTGAAAACAAATGCTTTCTCTAGAGTAACTCTTATCTGGTGCATTTCTAGCTGTGTTATGTTTAAGTTATGTTCTTTAGATAAAAAGCAGTTTTTCTCTGCTAGCACCAAAGATGTAAATACTCTTGTGTACCTGAAGAACTGGATAAATGTGGCCTGTCTGCCACATTTTGCTTAATTTGGTTTGTCACCTTGCTACATTATTTTTTCAAACCCTCATCGCATTCATCTTGATTCTTAAGATGATTCTGAGTCCGGCCCGGGTATTACCCTCCATGTCAGGGTAATGGAACACTGCAGCATTCATTTGAAATATCAACTTGTCTTTTTGCCAAAGGAGATGGTAGCCCTCGTTCCCTCAGCCTCTCTGATGTCGAAAGCCCTGGTAATGGCCTTCTGAACCAGAGAAACTTGGGCACGAGTGTCTAAAATGTCAATTAGTTTTCTTTGGGCTTCCCCCAAAAAGTAGTGGTGACACAGATGAAAAGTTCATAGTTCTACAGTAAATTATTTGTCATCTTGTGCATCCATCAACTATGGCCTCTATAGTGAGACGTTGAGGTGAGAGACAAGGAGCAACAAAAAATGGAGTAATGTTTGCAATCTGTTTTAATTCCATAATGTGATATATTTCAGATAGATAGATAGATAGATAGATAGATAGATAGATAGATTTTGTTAATAAAAGGTTATAGTAAAAACTAAGATTGGTATAAAAGATTTCCATTTTAAATAAATCTTATCCATTTTATAATTATTTTTTCCTGAAAAAAAAAAAACGTATCACAGGTTCCAAAAAATATTAAGTAGCACAACTGTTTCCAACATTCGTAATAAATCAGCATATTCAAATTATTTCTGAAGGATCATATTGCACTGATGGCTGATGACAATTCAGATGTGCATCACATAAATAAATTATATTTTAACATATATGTAAATAGAAAACAATTATTTTAAATTGTAATAATATTTAGCATTTTTCATTAAATAAATGCAGCCTTGATAAGCATAAGAGAGTTCTTTCAAAAACATGTAAAATCTTACTAATATCAAAGTTATTAACGGAAGTGTATAAACCTAATTGTGGCAAAACGTATTGCATTTTGATGGAACATTACACACACAAATTAGGACCAAAGTAAACAGATCAATGATTTCATGTTGAGTTCAAGTAGCCTAATTCAAGAAAATCAACATAGGAAACAGCACAGCAAAGATAAAAAAAGCTCTCCCTCCATTATGAACACATCAGGTAGCTATGCTTTTTAAAACATCCTTATCTGTTCTTGATTTTTAAACAGTTAAGTGAGAGGAAAACATTATGCGAATCAGCTCTGCAAATCTTAAACCTCTAATGACTCTCTAAGGTTTAATTTGCTCATTGATTTCTTTAACAGCCAGACGTGGAGATTGATTGCTAAGGTTCACATGCACCCTTTTTTTAGATAAAGATTTTTTTTTTCTGTCCTGTTATACTAGTTAAAAACAAGCTGTAGAAAATGTACCAAATCCATTGAGTAGCCTACTGCTCTTGACTGCTCATGGGTGACGAGGGGTGTGGTCGGGGGGGGACATGACCCCCACTATCTGAGGGCTGTCCCCCCCTAGAAATATGATTAAAAACTTCGCTGTGTATTATAAATAACAATATTTTATACTTTAAATAACTTTGTTCATAGTAAAATAACACAAATGGGGCAAAAAAAAGCTCCCCCTCTCTTGCCTAACAGTGCTTTGGTCCAAATGCCTGATTTCCTCTTTTACATCAAGCCAAGTCCATGATTTTCCTGTGGGTTGAAGCGCCCCAAATGTGATATTTAGTTCCTGGAATGAGAATTTTACCAGACCACCAATAAACTTGTATTTTACCCCCAGAAATTTTTTTTTTACCAGAGTAAAAATAGTAACATCTACAACGGACACTACCGCTATCGCGGTGCAACCACAACAGTATGAAATTTTCTAATTTGGCACGGTCTCCCTGCTACAGTACATTAAAAGTAGTAAGGCTTTCCTCTGTATATACATATACTTAGTACAATTTGTACAATTTGAGCTGTATTATTTGTGTCCCCTTCAAAAATTGCTCTTGAGAAATTTTGTGTTTTTTTTATTGTCCCCTCCTACTGTTAGATGAAATTTATGCCCCTGCATGTCGCTAATGATCTCTGCTGCTAAGGAAAGCAATGTGTGCCATTTCTCTGTTCCAATAACTAGTCAGCAGGAGATGGGTGACTTGCCTTTAGTCACAGGATGGAACATGTTTACTGCCCCAATAGGACACTATTATATAAAATTGATGACTGTGTAAACAGTTTGGTATGCCCCATTGCTGTTGCACATCTCTTCTTGTTAAAGCATCAACGCAAAGCAGTAGAACAGTGGGAAACTGATTTATCATGTGTTACTTGCTAATGATACAAGCAAACTTTGAGACAGATGACCCTGATGTTGCCTTTCTCTCATACCTAATTTAGCGTGAAGGTTAAGATACATTCAGTGTTTGGCTTCTTTGAACATAGATTGGGAATTCTATTTTTAGTCTCCAACACTAAAATCTTTTTTTACTGTTACTGTTCCTTGCGTATGTCAGGCGTATGCTGATTAGTTCAGCTCTGATAAGTGGATCTCATTGATTTCCATTCATTTAAAACACTTTTTCCACTTCCCCCTCACTTCCATTTTGGCTAAAAACAGGGTACTTAATAGCTTGAAACCACTCAGCACATCTATCCATCCCCATCACAATCATGAATCGTTTTTCCTTGATGATAAAGATGAAGCTGTGGATAATGGATCTGCGCACCCACTCTGTCAATTGCAAACCTGTGCTCTCTACGGTGAATGCTAAAACTGACCTCAAATGTTGTCTGTCTGTGTTCTGTCTGTATCTCTCCACAGGGCCCTTACTCTGGGAAGGGCGCCTGTCATGTTTTCTTATCCATGCTTCTGTTCTCCTGCTGCTCAGCAAGGGGGAACGGCTGTGCCCTGTGCATTGCCGCTGCGAAGGCAAGATTGTTTACTGCGAATCAGGCGCCTTTCAAGATGTCCCGGAGAACATCTCTCTAGGGTGCCAGGGTCTGTCCCTGCGGTACAACAGCCTCCTTTTGTTGCTACCTTACCAGTTTGCTCACCTCAACCAGCTGGTCTGGCTCTACCTTGACCACAATTCCATCAATGTAGTGGATAGACTGGCTTTCCAAGGACTTCGTAGGCTAAAGGAACTAATCTTAAGCTCTAACAAGATTGTGCAGTTGCAAAACGGCACCTTTGAGACTGTCCCTAACCTTCGCAACCTTGACCTCTCCTACAACCAGCTGCAGGACTTGATGCCGGGGCATTTTTATGGACTACGCAAACTTCAGAATCTTCACCTCCGATCAAATAACATCAATACCATCCCTGTCCGTACTTTTATGGAATGTCGAAGCCTGGAGTTTCTAGATCTGGGTTATAATCGCCTAAGGACTATAACTCGTACAACCTTTCTGGGACTGCTCAGGCTGACAGAACTTCACCTTGAGCACAATCAATTTTCTAGGATTAACTTTTTCCTATTTCCACGCCTCTTAAATCTGCAGGCACTTTATCTGCAATGGAATCGCATACGGACGGTCGTTCAAGGTTCGCCTTGGACTTGGCACACTTTACAGAAATTGGATCTATCAGGCAATGAGATTCAAGTTTTGGATCCTGCTATTTTTAGGTGTTTGCCCAACTTGCATATGCTCAGTCTGGAGTCTAACAAGATCAGCAACGTGTCCCAGGAAGTCGTTTCATCGTGGATCTCCATTAGCACTATCAACCTGGCAGGAAATATATGGGACTGTAGCTCTAGTATTTGTCCCCTGGTGTCTTGGCTGAGGAATTTCAGGGGAACTAGAGATGCCAGCATTATTTGCAGCACTCCCAAATCCCTTCAGGGGGAAAGAGTCATGGATGCAGTGAGGAACAACTCAGTGTGTGAGGAGATATTCACTGTGGAACCGACCACAGAATTAAATCTTCTTCTGACTACTACGACAACTCTTTGGCCAACCCAAATAACCACTACAACCCCACACACCACAACTAGACAGCTTTCTCAAGTTACCCACATACAAAGACTCACCCCAAAGGTTTTATTTCCTGTTCAGTCCAACAATGAATTCCTACAACCCCTAACGGTAACAACTACCAGCCTACCCTTCACCCCCGAACCCGAGTTTGAGCATATGACCTTCCACAAGATCATCGCCGGCAGCGTTGCCCTATTTCTCTCAGTGTCTTTAATCCTGTTGGTGATTTATGTGTCATGGCGACGATACCCTAACAGCATGAGGCAACTCCAGCAGCACTCTATTCGACACAAGCGCAGGAAAAAGACTCAAGAGCCTGAGCACAACATCAACACTCAACTGCAAGAGTATTATCTAAGCTACAACCATGCCAATGCTGAGACCATGGACTCTTTGGTTAACGGGGCGTGCACCTGCACCATCTCGGGCTCCAGAGAGTGTGAGGTATGACCTACCACTAAAAAAAGGAATTCTCTGCACCAGGGAGTCAGAGGTAAACTTTTTAAGAGCTTGAATGCCCGTAAACCTTCTCGCTGTCATTCCTCTGAACCACATCTTTGAAATGCTCAAATTTAATTGCATGAGTAGAGAAATAGATTATATAAAAGAAAAAAATTCTCCCATTAGTCACTCACCTAGTCATTCCAAACATGCTGTTAATTGTTTTCTGTAGGAAAAATCTCTAAAGGAGAAATGTGAAGATTCTTCACAAAAAGACTTTGTAATACAATGATAGTTCAGTGACCACATCCATCAAGTTGTAAAAAGGACAACCTTTCCCCCTCATGAAATTAACATAACTTAATTTCACTCATGCACTATATTCCAAATCTTCTTTTGCATTAACTTGAGGAGAATACAAGTCGTATGATTTTTTATAGTTTTCTTATTTTTGGAGCTTGACAAACATGGTCACATTGAATTGTCAATGGAAAAAATAAAAAGAGTCTCCTTTCATGTTCTACAGGACAATTAACAGCATACAAGTTTACAAAGAGTAAATAACAACATAATTGACAATGTTGGCCAGTGCACGAATTAAGCTTGAATTAAGAATTCTGCTACCTTGGTTCACACTGATAAGTAATGCCTAAGAGTTGTGAAAAAGTACATCCTTTAACCCATCATAGTATTATATTTGATTATACAACCCTTAAGTGCTTTGCAACCAGCTCTAAAAATTTTCACTTGATAGTCTCCCTCAATTAAACTTAATTCATAGTTAACAATCCTAGCAGAGTAGTGTCATCTGTATTTGCCTTACAGAAACAAAGCCTTCATGACACTAAACAACACTCACAGTGATGTTATTGTGAGTCATTATAAGCCTTGTGTTTATCTTCGGACGAGAAGGAACTGAAATAGTGACAGTAATTATGTACTTAAATTATGGAGCTTTATTGTACAAAGCATTATTTATTTATTTATAAAAAAAATTTATCTAGATGCATTTTGCTGCATGACTACGTGCCCTTTACAAGTACCAGATGTTGGAAATCAATGTACATATTCATGTTTTCCAGCACATTCAATTATTGCCTAGTCTTTTAACTCCTGCTTGGGGGTGCTACATTGTTCCTTTTGATTACATCTTTGTTATAACGGGTCATCACATCTTCAGTTTTGACATTTAATGAGTCATTTTTGCATCTTAATATTTATCTTTCTTTCTCGTGTTTGGGTTGAATTTACTCCTGATTTTTGGGTGATGCAGAAAAATTAAAGGAACCTTAATAAAAGCTTTTACAAACCTCACCAGACAATGCATGACATTTTTGATGGGGAGGACACATGCCTTAATTGTACCCAGTCTGGCTTTCTGTCCCATCCCAATAGAAAATCATAGCAATAGTGGGTCACATGGGATGAGATGTGAGGATGGAGATATCTATCAAATCTATCAAATCCAAATGTATTTTTCAGGCTGAAATACCTTTCTGCATGCATTACATTGGTTTACATTATATTGAAATGGTCACAGCAAGCAGGGGGAAAAGGCAAATTAGGCCTATCAATTGAACATGATTATTTAGTATAATTATTATTTTTTTTAAATGTGATGCAGTTTATAATGCACTTTAATATTTACGTAAACTCCATAATTAGACATTTTCAAACCAATATGAAAATTCAAGCATAAAGTATCCATTAAAGTTTAAGTCTGCTAAAAACACTGCGAAACAGAATGAAACCAAATGCAGATGCGAAATACAATACAACAGCCAAATGTGTACAAAGACCAATAAATAAACAAACAAAATACTGTATGTCAATGCGAATGAATGTATCCCACATAAAAAGCTATGTAGAGTCCATTGTAAAATGAATTCAACTTTAGGTCAGTTATATCATTTATGTCCATATAACTGAACATCAGTACATATGCATTTAACAATATATAGGCTTCTAAAGCTACATTTTGTCTTTTAAATGCTTTGAAGAGCAATTTTTTTTTAAATTTTTTATTTGATAACTTTTCAACAGATATTTGCAATCAATTCTGATTAATTTGATATTAATTAGCATAATTAATTTAATTTAATCAATTTGCATGAAAATTGTTTCACAACCATAATCAAATGTAACTAACCACATAATCATGCACAGTTAGTGCAGAGCAATAAACAGGCTTATTAAAAGGAAGAGGAAAAAAACTTTCCATCCAATCACAATTTCATTAGTATATTATGTTATTAGCCAAATTACGCTGATGCCAATATGGGAATATGCATGAATAAACATACACAAAACTATACAAGATAAATGTCTGCTGTAAGAATAAAACCATTGCATTTAAAAAAGACATTTACACTAACCAAAACAGTAAATCGTCCTATTCCTATCCTATTCTTGATGTCCAATGCATGAGAGTCACTGCCTTAAAACGTGTCACCATAATGATGAAAGTGACGCTACTGGCTTCTCTCCAAGTGCTGATGTGTGACATTCAGAGAATGTCACATTTTACTGTGCTTGATAGTTTCATAAAGATGTCAATCATTTTCCCACCAGTCTCGAAAGCTCCCAATTTATAGAAATATACTGTGTGGCATATGCTCATATGCATCCTGCTGAAGGCATTTATATTAGCTTATATTACCCCCCAGAGACCAATAAACTACATGATTCATATCTCCATCCACCCATACAAAAAACTGGTCTAAAACACTTCTGTTGTTGTTGTTGTTTTTTTAGGAGGCTCGAGTATTTTAGGATCAGTACTGTAATTGTTCTGAAACTGATTTGTAACACCATCCGCAGAATAAATTTTGCGGTTGCATAAACATCATATTCACATGCTGTTCATGCACTAATTTCTCAGTCGATCTCCCTCCCGTGCAGTTGACAGTTCCCAATACAAAACCAGCTGTCATTGTTTTATGTTTTGGTTCATTAGGACAACCTGGTGGAACATGCATCTTGAATTTGAAAGGCATAAACACTATGTGTCAGGCTCTGCTTTAACCTGTACTTCAGTAGAGTGACTAACTTTTTCAATCTTCTGGTGACCCTAATGATATAGATTGTTTTCCTGTCTATGGCATTTCCACCTCGGCTTCACACTTCTATTCATGAAATTGATTCTTTTTTTTTTTTTTCATTATCCCTGCTGAAGTTTCCTAAGTGGAAACTTGCTTGTTTGGTTCTGCTTCTGATAAGAATACTTTGCCTCCAGAACCATGAAGTAAAATACATTTGGAGTCGCAAGTTTGACCTTGCTTTTTTTTTGACAAAATGCATTGTATACATGCAGCAGGTTGTCACAACATGACGTTTCTAGAAAAAATCTCAGTTTTTCTCTGATTAAATCTCACAAAGGCAGTAAAGAACGTCAGAGTAAAATAAAAATAAAAAATAAATCATATTTTGCATAAAGAAAGTTAAGCACATTTTAGAACCATTTGCATTGTGAACTTTATTTGTTTGTAAATGAATTGCATTTATACAGTACATTCACCATAAATTGTAAGGTAGACACATGCATTTTCTGTAAAGCTGCATTAAAACAATGCATATTGTGATTTGAACATTCTCATTCCCATAATGCATTGTTTATTTTCTATTTATTATTATTATTATTATTATTTTATTAAAGGCAGTACAAAAATGTACATAAACTTAGAACCCACAAATAAAATGTAATAAGATCATTTTCTTCATGCAAAAATGAAATTTCTCTTTATATGTATATTTTCGATTTAAAATACTGGCAAATATTGCTCAGAACTAGGAATCTTTGTGAACAGGCCTACAGTATTTCAATTGTGATTGTGACTTATGCTGATCATTTAGGCAACAACAGTATCAGTTAAGTGATAGCTCCATCACTTCCTGCAACAAAACAGGCCTAACAATAATTGTTCTAAATTTGCATTCCAAATTAAAATGCACACATGCAGCTCTTCCCAGGAGTAAGCCAAGGACAGTGTTTACACAGGCATCACGTTTATTAGCAATCTTAAAACAGGCTAAATGGATGAGATAAATAGGCAAAGTGTATTAATAGACAGCAGTTGGCACATTTTTCAGAGCCTGCAGCATTTTCTGAGGGAGGGTGTTTTGTGTCAGGAGTCTGCAGACTGACAGATCAGAGCGAAGATGCTAATATTACTTTAATGTGCATTACATGGGAAATGGATTCCACTGCAGAGTGAAGGCATTTGTTTCATGAGCTGTGAATAATCAAATTAGATAGATCAATGTAAATAAAAAGTGTTTCTGTATCATATTTCATATTTTAAAAGGAATTACTGTAAAATCTGCAGTCGGGTTAGGTGACTCATAACTGTCATATCAAATGTGTAGCATTCTGAGGAATATTAGGTGTCTTCACTTCATGATACTGCGTATCGTGTGTGAGAAGAATAAAACATTACAGATGATCCTTCACTGTACTTCCCTCCTCCCTCTTGAGTCTCACACTCTTTCGGAGAATCTTACAACCCTTGTGTTTAATTGGATCAAAAGCAACGTTAAAGTCAATATGAAATCCAACCTGACTCCACTGGATGTTATAAAATCTAATATGACTCAAAAAATTATTAACTGTTACTTTTTTATTTATTTATTTTAAGTTTAGGCTGCATTTATATGATCAAAAATACTTTAAAAACAGTAAACATTGTTACAATAAAAATAAAAAAAATATTTTTGAATGTATTTAAAAATGTATTTATTCAACCAAATTGTAGTAACGCAACACTTTACATTCTCAGTAAAGATAACAGCATTGCAACAATGGGAAAAGTAATTAATTAGATTACTCCATTACTGAAAATTAAACTCCGTTAGTAACACCGTTATACTTAAACGCCGTTACTCCTAACACTGGTCAGAAGCATCTTGCCACTCACATTCCGGGCAGGCTCAATCGTGCAGCCAACTAGCTCTCACGGCAGCAGTCTCGCCCCAGGGAATGGAGAATCCACCCCCAGTCGGTTCAGCTGATTTGGGAATGCTTCGGAGATACTCAGGTAGACCTCTTTGCCTCACCAGAAAATTCCCACTGCCAGTTGTTTTACTCCCTGACTGAGGGCAAGTATGCGTTTCCCCCAGTGAGCCTTCTTGCACAGACGTTGTCGGGACGGGAGGCATTTTCAGTTGACGAAGCGTGCCTGGAATTCGGGCCGGCTAACTCTCACGTTATCTTGAGACCCCAGCCTGGGTACGTGCCCAAAGTTCCCACCACTCCTTTTAGGGATCAGGTGGTGAACTTGCAAGCACTGCCCCTGGAGGAGGCAGACCCAACCCTGGCGCAGCTCTGTCCAGTACGTGCGCTCCGCACCTATGTGGACAGAACTCAGTGCCTTAGGACCTCAGACCAGCTCTTTGTCTGTTACGGAGGCCAGCAGAAGGGAAAAGCTGTCTCCAAGCAGAGTTTACCCCACTGGATAGTGGAAGCTATTGTCCTGGCTTATCAGGCCCAAGACCTGCCATGCCCCTAGGGGTGAGAGCTCACTCAACTAGGAGTGTAGCTTCCTCCTGGGCGCTGGCGCATGACGCCTCACTAACAGACATCTGTAGAGCAGCGGGCTGGGCGACACCTAACACATTTGCAAGATTTTATAATCTCCGTGTAGAGCCTGTGTCCTCCCGGGTACTCGCCCCTTCGGGCCAGTAAGGACCTGCTCGGTGTCAATTCGCTTGCTGCGCCATTCCACTCCACGGACTGGATGCTTGCGCTATTCCCCTCAGATGAGTTCCTCAGTCAGAACCCTGGGTTCCTCCAGCACTGTTGATGTCCAGCACTTGTGTACATGTCCCTTGGTCAGCCATGTGTGGGACTAGGTGCCTCCATGTGTTGTGATTCCCCTTTTCTGGGCAATCCCAAGTGTGTATGTCCACAGTGAGTCTCTTCGCAGCATGTGTCTTTCCCTTGGCAAGCCCCTTGCCAGCTCTGTCGTTGAAACTTCCACCCTGCGGGCTGGGTACCTCAGAGTTTTTATGTATCTCCACCTTGGTGGATACCTGCCTTCTGTAAGTCCTCCCACGGGCAGGCAGCCTGCTAGCATACGTCCATCTGGAATATGCTACCCAGTATATTCTGTGTCAGCTATAGGCCCTCGTGCTGGCCTCACCACCGGGTGCTATCACTCACACGGGTCACTGGAAGACAGCCATGTGGCGTTTTGTAAGGGACCCCATTCGTAAAGTCGAACGTGACCGACTGAAAGGGAACGTCTTAGTTACGTATGTAACCCTCGTTCCCTGAAGGAGGGAACGGAGACGTTACGTCCCCTTGCCACATCGCTGTTCCGCTGAATGGCCGGGTCACTGCCTCGGCTCTTCAGCGAAGACTTGAATGCAAGCTGTTCGCGCTGCTCCTTATATACCCGCTCTGCAGGGCGGAGCTCGTGATGCAAATTCCGCAGACCAAGGTACTTTGTGTACTATTGGCTCGTTTTGTACCACTCTAAGGTGATTGGGCTCTCGGGTGAGATCCCATTCGTAACATCTCCGTTACCTCCTTCAGGGAACGAGGGTTACATTACGTCATTTACCTCAAAAAAATTTTTTTTTTTTAATTAAATGATCGGTTACTATAAACTCAAGTCGTTAGTCAGCTAGAAAAATGAACCTTATGGAGGTTCTAGGGAGGTTTATATATATATATAAAAATGGACTCTAGAAAGAAGTTAGTAATTTAGTAAGTTAGTACTACAACTTAATTATTATTAATATTAATTGAGTGTAATTTAAGTGTTTGTATACAAATCAGTCAAATTTATCCATCAATATTATAGCAATGAAAAACACCAGGGTAAGTAAATTATTATTTCATATTCATATTTGGGTGAACTATACCATTAAGATACTTTTTTTCTGAAAAATGCATCAAAATTAAGCAAGTTTATACTTAAAACAAGAAAAAAAATATCTGCTAGTGGAGTCAGAAAAAATTATCTTGTTTTCCCTTATTATTATTAATAAAAAGAAAAATAGAAAATATAATTTTCTTCTTGATTTAAGCATAAACCTGCTTTATTCTGATACTTTAATATCTAAAGTCATTTTTCTGCTCAATGCATCATTATTTAAGATATTCAAGAATGTTTAGATACTTGTACTGGAATACATGATCAAAATTTCATTTTTTGCAATGTGGTGCACATGCCTTGCTTTACCAAACAGGAGTGCTTTTGTTATTTACCCACTGTAGCTCTCGCTTCTCCTGTCCTACTGACATAATGCAACTATTTCTGTTTTTCCTCCTCCATTTTCCTCTATCAGTTAAAGATAGACAGTTAACGGCCTGACGGCTGAAAGTAACTGCCTTCTCAAGCTGCAGCATATGCGCATATGCATGCACACACACACACACAAACAAACACTCACAGTGTGACAGCAAAGGTGTAGAGCTGAAGGGACGTTTGAGCTCAGGGGGTCAGAGGAAGTCCTCCCTTTATTAGAGATCCATTGGCACAATCACTTCATTACTGCCCTTGCATTCTCCTCTCTCTCTCTCTCTCTCTCTCTCTCTCTCTCTCTCTCTCTCTCTCAACACTCTTTAAGGAGTGAGAAAGGAAATTAAAGTGAGCAGAGAAGCATAGAGCACAATCCATCTTGGATTAAAGGTGCAGATTAAAAACAAACTGTGCAGCAAGATGTTAAGGCTATTTATATCACTCCGTGCTTAGACTTCATAAAAGGAAGGAAGAATTTGCCTGAACCTTTGACCCAGTGGCTAATTAAACAGAATGGTAATTCTCATATTTTCAGCTCTTCTCTTTTAGAGGGAAGTCGGAAGTGGGAAGTCGTGGCCTAATGGTTAAAGAGTCGGACTCCCAATCGAAAGGTTGTGAGTTCGAGTCCCGGGCCGGCAGGAATTGTGGGTGGGGGTAGTGCATGTACAGTTCTCTCTCCACCTTCAATACCACGACTTAGGTGCCCTTGAGCAAGGCATTGAACCCCCAACTGCTCCCCGGGCGCCGCAGCATAAATGGCTGCCCACTGCTCCGGGTGTGTGCTCACAGTGTGTGTGTGTGTTCACTGCTCTGTGTGTGTGCACTTCGGATGGGTTAAATGCAGAGCACAAATTCTGAGTATGGGTCACCATACTTGGCTGAATGTCACTTCACTTTCACTTCACTTTAGTTTTCTTTCTTCTTTTGAACACTTCTTTTGGAAAACCTGTTTCTGAATTTTCCTTAATAAAAGAGTACAGGGATGGATGCTTATCAGAAAAAGGTTTTAAAAAATACCATAAAGCCATTTAATTTGGCAACACATTATATTCCAAGTCATTTGAACTCTTATAACAGCTTGGTGGGGCTTCCATGATGCTTTCACTGTCATTTTGAAGTTCAGCAGCCCTAAAGTGTCCATATTCACTTTAATTTGCATGAAAAAGCCAAGCTAGGACAAAGTGCATTTGTTTTCCACGGATGAAATAAGTATTTTATGATCAAATGTTAGCTGAATATGCAGACCTAAAATACATTACCCAGTTGGCCTACAACAAAACCTACCAAAATGGCAGTGTATAAGAGCACATTATGTTGAAAACTTTGACTGTAAAACATTAAACCTACCTTGCGGATCAGTTTGTTGAGTGAATGAATAAGGTCATATAATGTTGCTTATATATACACCAAAAAAAAAAATAGTTGTAGATACGCATTATAATAGAAGAAACTAAACCAAAGAGAATACTAATGACTTTAATGGTGACTTGAAACAATATAATCAAATGTAAAATATAATCAAAAACACAACAGAGCGATAAAACAGCTGTTAATTCTGAATAATAAATATAAATCATCGCAAGTGGCCATGCATTAACCAAAAACACAAAATATTCAAGTGCATCTTCATTGATCAAACTGAGCATGCTCAGAAGCATATTAGTTGGACCTTCACCACCAAACTTGACAAAGTTCTTGCCATTTAATATTTTAGGTTGTTCTTACTCAATGGCCTAAAAATTTACTTTATGTGTTGACAGCTTTTTCTACTTTCAGTAGTTCAATCACCCCAGTTTTTCTAACAAAATGGAAGTTAGATTTATTTATTTACAGTTCAATTTGACCTTTCAAGTAATATTAATTTTCATCAGCTGAATACAAAAGAAGATATTTTAAAGAATTTTGGTAACCAAACAGTACCCCTGTCCCTGCATGGTTACCAGCATTCTTCAAAATACCTTCTTTTGTGTTACAGGTTTAACATATTTAAATTTTTGGCTGAACTATCCCTTGAAAAGTGGTTGACAATGCCAAAATCTTACAATTAACTAATGCGTTATATATATATATAAATAAGCCTGTAGTTTTTGCCTAACATATTCTTGCCAAAAACACGCAACGCCACATACTGTATTAAAGTCTTACTCATTGTTAATAGGCAGTATGCACTGAATACTGCACAGTATGCAGCATGCATTCACTTCCACATATAGCCTGCTTCCAAATCCAAGCAGCATTGAAGAAACAGAATCAGAGTCTAATCAGCAAGTAAAAGAGGAGTCTTTCCTGCAGAGAGCTTTGAATATACATCTTAAAAAAGATAAAATTCTCTCTCAGTTATCAGCATGCCTGCAATTGTGAAACTTATTTAACTTGATTTCGCTTATTCACAGCTAACAAGCTGTTCCAAATTGTGTCCTCTTTCATAATGTACAATAGGGCACTTAAAAGCACAGTTATACTTTTTCTTGAAATCTACTCTCTGAGAATGTCACAGTAGCCTGAAGACATTGCCATCCCTCCCTGCAGATGTTTGTCTTTTTTTTCTGCTATCATCAACATTTGACATAAAAAGTCACTCTCCTAGTAATAGAGACAATTATACAGATCCAAACCCTACAACCACTCTGGGTGTGCATTTTCATAGTGGCTTCACAGCCGTCAAAAAGAAAATTGTTGCATGACCTACATGCTCATTTCACTCCGCAGTTCTCCCCATTCCCATGTTACCTGATGGAAGTATGAGTGAATACTGTGGGTGGGTGTATAAACGCCGTGTACACATATACGCAAACACCTCTGGGATCTGATTCAAATTGGAATAATGTAAAAATAAACTAGGTACAAATGAGGTCTGATTGCACTTGCATTTTTTTCTTGTCACACTCTGTCATTGGAATTCCTCTGCCATTCCTTCCCAAAGGAAATGAAAGGAATTTCAATCGTTACACATCTCTTTACATGTTCTACATCTGTCAGGCACTATAGACCCTAAAATCACCATAGAAGTAGTCAATATGAATTGTCATATGGCTCCACCCTTGAATCTGGGTAAAAAATACAGGCTTAATGAAAGTTTTAGAGGGAAGATTATTATTAGTATTTTCTTTGCACAAGTTATCATTGGAATTAATAAGACTTGGAATATAGTCCATGAAAGTAAATTAAGAGCATGAAAAAGCCATATCTGTGTGTGTGTGTGTGTGTGTGTGTGTGTGTGTGTGTGTGTGTGTGTGTGTGTGTGTGTGTGTGTGTGTGTCATATTAATATCACTAATTCTCCCCAATTGCATATTGTTGCTCATTTTGGGCCTTTGAATGAAATTAAGGTGTTTTTTTCCTTCTCAAGTATGAGCTCCATAGACTCCTATATCATACTATAGAAGCCATAAAATCCTGATGTATCAAATATGATACTCAACAAAAACACATATTTCAGATTTTCTCCTAGGTGACAATGATACTAAAATAGAGAGCAAACTAAGATGTTTGCTGAAGTCTCCTGTCTAAATTTTACTTGATTTTTCCCCCTCTATGATTAAGTTGCACGGCTATTGTAAGTATAAAGTGCTTCCACTGTGGCAGAAAACACAACTAAATTTGGCCACTCCATGTCATATAACTGTCACAAACAACAACAATACAGAATACAAAATCTCTCTCCTCTAGAGTTTCACAACAGATTTCAACATATGCCTCAAATGGCTCAGATTTACCTAGAAAAATTCTGCAGTCAAGTCAGAGATCTCAATATGAGTTCAAATGTTTCTCACGAGAACCAATGATCTAAGCTGCTATCCACATTCAATTGCTCAATACTGTTACTGTATTTCAACTAGGGCTGGGACAACGCGTCGAGGTCATCGATGACGTCGACGCAAAATATGCGCATCGATTCGTCGACCTGTTTTTATTTCTCTAAAAACGTTTGCAAAACGTTTACCTTATGTGCGCTGAATATACGCGATGGCCGGATCAACATTCTGTCCAACGTTATATAACCAATCCAGGGTTTTTTTTTTGCATTGATCTTTTTTTTGGCGGCTGTCAAAGCCTTATTTGATCGGTGAGTGACAGTGACAGAGCGCGTACGAGAGAGAGCCCCGGCTGCGCGCGCCCTCACAGTCTTCAAACAACACGAGCGCTTCTTGCTCTCTGCCTCCCTTGTGCATATTAATCAAAATCATTAGACACGATAGAAAAAGGGCGGAACGCCAAAGTTTCACGCGCGCTCGCGCACTCACAGTCTTCAAACTACACGAGCGCTTCTTGCTCTCTCCCTCCCTTGCAGAGGTGGAAAGAGTACAAAAATATTCTACTCAAGTAAAAGTACCATTACATTAATGAAATTTTACTTAAGTACAAGTAAAAGTACCAGTCTAAAAATCTACTCAAGTAAAAGTAAAAAGTAGCTCATTTAAAATTTACTCAGAGTAAAAATTACTTAGTTACATTTTAACAGTGGGAGGGAGTCAAAAATGGGACAGGCCAAGGGTGTCAAACTCAGTTTCCTGAGGGCCACAGTCCTGCACAGTTTAGATTTAACCCTAATTAAACACACCTGATCCAGCTAATCTAATCATTTAGGTTTATTTGAAAACTACATGATATGTGTGCTGGAGCAGTGTTAGAACTAAACTCTGCAGGGCTATGGCCCTGCAGGAACTGAGTTTGACACCCCTGGGATAGGTCTATTAATCTCAAACTAGTTGTTTTTATTATTTAGAATAATAAAACATTTGGGCTGTTACCAGGCAAATCAGTATCAACAAACTCATCTTTTAATGCAGAGGAAATGCAGAAGATTCATTGGAAGTGGCATTTAGATGTATTACACTGTTTAGTGCAGGACAAGAATGCATTTAACCTGCAGTTACCAATGCATGAATAATGTTTTGATATACAAGACATAAAATGTTGAATACTCATTTGAAATGATAAGAAATTAATTATTTAAAAAAAATCAAAAGATACTTTAAGTGTGAAATTAAAATGGCCAGTATGTGTCAGCAAGTCACTGTTAATAAGTGAGTCATTGCGATTGAACCGAATCATTTAAACAGTTGATTCATTCAGGAACGAAACACTGTCACGTTGCTCAGAGACGCAAAACTGTGCTTTGGTGGCTGTGTTTGGAATTATTTTCTGTTGTAGAAATAGAGCTAAAAAAGGCAATATGGTGTCTAAAACGCAAGTCTCTTAATTAACTTGTTTACTGAACTGTTATATATATGTATGTATATATTCATGATGATTTTTGGAGGAAAAGATGGCATTCTTTGTGTGATTTTAATTTAACATATGAAATTATATAAATATGTTAATTTTCTGCCCCTATATCTTCAATTTTGTGATCATTCTAAATGGATTTTAAATGGAGACTGAATCACACAGTGAAAGAACGCACTATAAATGCGCGCGCACATCATTAAAACAAAAATAGCACACTCCTCACCACTGTCTTTTTGGCTAATTTGTCCAAAACCTCTTGCTAAAATGTCAAAGCTTCATTTTAACCACCAATGCAACGATGCAATTATTTAGCTTACCTCTACATTCTTGCGAAGGGTTGATGTCTTGTCGAGATTTTATAAGCTGCTAGTTTGGTCTTCCTAGGCAAGTACAGCTTACACTGCATAATATAGCATACATATGGCCAGGGGTTCACTTCATTTCCTTCGAGTACAACTTCAGAATATGACGGGGTTTCGTTTTCAGCGGTGTCTGCACCACTAACGCCTGTTTTGTCCGTCTGCATCTTTCTTGTGATTTTAGCGCCAGTTTGCCCTCCTGCCCATTATTTACTGCCGTAGTTTCCAGGGAGCGATTTATTTTTTTTATTTTTTATTTTTTTTACTCCGTAATTAATGTGTTTTAAAATGTAGCGAAGTACAATACTTCAATCAAAATATACTTAAGTAAAAGTAAAATTACAGATTTAAAAAATTACTTTAAAAAGTACAACGTTACAGTAACGCGAGTAAATGTAATTCGTTACTTTCCACCTCTGCTCCCTTGTGCATATTAACCAAAATCATTAGACACGATAGAAAAAGGGCAGAACGCCAAAGTTTCACGTGGAGCATTCGGAGATTTTTTTTTTCTCCATGACAGGCTGCTGGCCACTGTTAATTTTTTTTTTTTTTGTAAAAACACTCTCTGTATTAGCTTAAAGCCCTCAAGTTTACATTTACATACTGTATTCTTTCAATTGCTCTAAACAAGTATTTTGGGTGACCTTTTTTATTGAACGCTAGACATCAAGTTGTTGTTATTTTCATCTGAAAGAACTTCTTTTTTCAGTAAGCTAGGCCCTATGTGTTCAGTAAGCTTGTTTCAGTAAGCTATGTGTTTTCAAGGTTTCAAGGTTTTATTGAATGCTATCTCTATACAAGTGCAAAGTAATGCATCCTTAGTCAGTCTTTTATTTTGTAATTTTAAGAGCAATAGACTTATATTGCAATGTTAAAGAATTGATGTTTTTTTCATTCAGATATGTAAATCAACATGTATAAATTGTTAGTAGTCAATTAATGGGGAGATAATCGAAATCAAATCGGTCTGAAAAATTAATCATTAGATTAATCGATGCATCGAAAAAATAATCGCTAGATTAATTGTTTAAAAAATAATCGTTTATCCCAGCCCTAATTTCAACTATTGACTCGTTTATGAGTACTTTTATTTTCCCTAAGGGATTTTAGCAGAAACATCTGAAGCATGTTGATACATCTAATCACCAATATTTACACATTACAAAATATTTCATAAGACTCCTGAGCTATGAAAGCAATAACCTTCATTTTTGTGTCTCTCTACTGTTAGATTCACTCCAGCCGTCTGCCACATTATATGAAATGTGTTTCAACCTGGCGAAGTGTTGATGTTGACGTTTTTATTTGTCATCATAACAATTTATGTGGCCCATCAGTTAATTTGCATCTCTGCATGACTCATGATTCTATAGTACAGTACAGGCGGAGAGGTGGAGTGGCCATCAAGATTTATATGCTTGCACATTTATGTGTTTGGCTGGCTTCTCTTAGAGCTGCTGTCCTCTTTTCACAATCCACAGCAATTCAGGGCTGATAAATCAAGGCCAAGTTTGCATACAAACACATGCACATGTTAACACACATGAGTGCAGACGTGCTGAAAGGGCAGTTAGGCGGTTTATAATGATCCAGAGATAGTATTATGGTAATAAGTGTTATTTTGTACAGAAATGAACACCTCTGATGGATAGGCTCATTTAGTGTCTCTGAGGAAGACTAATCAATGATAAGGTGAGCGCTATCCATTCTCCATCTGGAAAACTCCATTACAGGACTGATGAGGTGCATATTAAAAAGCCATTAGAGAAGCATCTCCCACCGTGGTGAAAAGAGTCCTCTGGTTAGCGGTTATTTGAGATCTGAGTGATTTATAACAATTAAAGAAATCTCAAAACTCAAGATCAAACGAAAACACAACTGGAGTTGAGGTTTACCAATAAACACACATACTCTGACACACTGCAATGCTGGACAATCAAAGTTTGAATCTGGCTCAAAACATTTAGTTCCCCTATTAACCTCCCCATCACATCCTGAGTAAAAAAAGAACTAACAACAAGCTATAATGACAGCTAGCTAGAACGATGAGTTGATAATTAGCTAGAACAAAAGCTAGAACAAGAGCAAGAATGATAATTAGCTAGAACTATCCCTGATAGCAAATGTACAGAGATTATGAGATCTATATGAGATATATTTAGGACATCTATTTGACGTCTGCGTTTACATCTGCAAGGCGTATTTTTTAGAGTGTTTGCTAATCTGCAATACGTCTATAGGACGTTTCCTTTCAGATGTCAAATAGACGTTTAGAAAATGTCTTTATGATTTAAAATGTACTGTATGAAAAACAGACATCTTAAAGGACGTCTATCAGATTTTTTTACACAACAGATGCTTTCCAGATGGAGGTAAATAACTAGCTACAGTGATAGCTAGAAGGACAGCTAGCTGCAATGATAGCTATATAAATGGCTAGCCAGAACAATAGTTAACTAGAATGAGAGCTATAATGACAGCTAGCTACAAAAATAGATCAGTAGATAGATAGCTAAAACAACAGCTAGAACTATAACTAGCTAGAATTACAACTAGCTAGAATGTTACCTAGCTAGAACAATAGCTAACTAAAACAATAGCAAGAGTGATTGCTAATTAGAACAATAGACAGATACATATTATCCTTTTCAGACAAATTGCAAATAGACATGCCATTCACATAGTGCATATTGAAGTGGAAAGCTATTGTACTTAGCATACACTGTGGTGTACACAATGGTAGGTGGAGAGAAAAAAAAGTTTTTTCAGTAACTCAAGGTCAGTTATTTTCACTTAGTGTGAATAGATACTGCCTTTTCTAATTTGCTTGATCATGTCAACATGTTCTCCTCATTATGCATTTATGTTTCCTGCCCACAGCCATTTCTAGTGTAAAAATATTAACCAAATAGGCAATTCAAAGTCATGCACTAGCTATACTCACCTTACAAGTACGCCTTCCTCTCCATGTTCAATCTGAATTCTACTCTGTCCACTTTGCGAGACATGAAATATGATTTATTTATAAGCTCAATAATTACATCTCTCTTTGGAGCACTGCTATTGAAAGATTAGACCCCTACTGTTTTTGTGTCTTCACAGAGAATGAATATCATAAATTCAACTAACACTGCAAAATAAAAACAGCATGTAAACTCCTCCGTTTGGCACATAATTACACAAAAAATATTGTTGGCTGGATGAAAGGACATTTTTAAACCAGAGAACAAAGTGTATTCACATTTCTGAGAAGATGCAGAGAATGTAGATGATTTGCATGCATGCGGTAACTCACATTTAATGCAAAATGGAAATGCATGTGCAGCTTCTTTACCAGAAGGGATCAATTTCATCAGTTTTAAACATGAAGAGCTGTTCACAGCGCAGGTTACTCTCGTCATGAAGATGAGCGAGTGCGAAATGTGTGTATGCGCACTGAGTGAACCGTTCGTCTCACAAACACACCGTCTAGAAGTTAATTGGAAAATGACATGCCTTTTAAAAATGTTTCTGGCTGCAGTAAGAAAGATACCGAAAATATAGTTGTGACAGTTAATTGATTCTTCAACCGGAGTCAAAGACAGCTTAGCTCGATTAAAAGCAGAGCATTGTTTGCACAAGAAACATCATCTTGGGAACGCTATCAAATTAAACACATTTGAAAGCTAATTTGTTTGAATGCATTGAGTCTGGGTGTAAACAATATGCTTAGTGCATTCCAATTGTGCTGGAAAAGTGCACGACACAATGCTGCATTTGTCATGTAAATCTAATGCATTCTTAATTATTTTCACAGAATGCATACATGTATCCCAGATCACTTCCAGGGGCCTGGATGGGAGACATATCTACAATTCACTGAGGGGCCCGTGAGAAAATGCACCACTGCCCATTATGATTTGCAGAGGCTCAGATAAAGCTTTTCCTGGATTTTGCTTCAGCACTGAGAATTTTCCAACACAAAAGGAGAAAGAATTAGGCTGAATGGGCGGCACACATACTCAACCCTTCATTTTGGACTCTTTTAAAAGTGGAGCAAGCGGATACGGCATCAATTTGACACCCTGTCTTCAAGTCGATCCAGTTTGGTAGTCGCTTCGATCAACAATAAATATCCCCCACGACTGGGCTTGCAAGGATGCAAGGCAAATCTCTCCATAATGAACCAGCAAAATGTTTCTCAGCGCTGCCATTGTTGCTGTATGATAGCTACTACCTCCTCTCCCCCATGGAATCAACGTGTACGGTCCGAATTCCCATCCAATTCATCCCTTTTGTGTTGTGTAGTGATGTGACAAACTATTCATGCTGAAACATCAGAAATGTCTCTCGTGATCAGTGGACGGTAATTGCTCAATTGAGCACAACCCACAAGGAGGTTTCTGAGGACTACATAACAACAGAAGATATTTTTGACTGCTGTGAAAACATCGTGAAGAAAAGCCTGTTTGGACTGTAACCTCACCATGAGTATCCACTGGGATTTGATTTCAGCCCTGCCTGAACTTGGACACACCACGGGAGAGTTGAATTGTGGCTATCGTACAGTATGTGTGTTGTGAATGTGTTTTTTGTTCTCTGTTTAAAGCTGAAATTTCCACTTTCCCTGGATTTTTTAGGAGTCCTTTCTCTTTGTTCACAGAGAAAAGTCAGCTGACAATTTTTGTATGGGCAACAAATTATCTGAATGTGATGAATCAAAGAGAGATCGTCTTTTAAAACACTTCATGTTTTTGAACCACTTGCATCTGGATAGATCATACTGGACATTTTCTCTCAATACCATGAATACTTTGTGCTGGCAGGGCATTAAGCAGTTCTCAGCTATTGGGTTGTAGGTCTGTTCTGATCATTGTTGTAGACAAATAATAAAACGCAGATAACCATATAATCATTCATTTTTGAGAACAAAATAAATGCTTTTGTTTTTGCCATCAAAGATGTGTGGAATCCAACTCCAAATCCAACAGTATTTTGGCACAAATTCATACACTAGACAGAATGAGAATCCAAAAATGGAGTGTCTGCATGACATAATCCTCAAAAACCATAAACAAACTACTAAAATATGACCCACACTATGCTAAATACAGGTTCACAGGGTTTGTGTTGCTTTTTATGGTGAAATACTGGCTGTTGAGGGCATCATACTTCAGAAATCAAAATAGCATTTGTCATATTAATAATTTAATAATTTTTGGGCCTTAGCATTTCTTGGAAATGTTACTACATTGTAATGTTTGAATTTGGGGACATTTTTACTTACTTTTTGTACTACAGTATAAACAATTTGGGTATCATGTCGGGTCACCACTTAATTTCCAATATAAAAACTGGGTCCTATTGAGAACCACTGACTTAATACCATAACACATTCATCTCATTAGTATTTTCTATATCTGCATTATGAGGAGATTTACAGTACACTACCGTTCAAATGTTTTGGATCAGGGTTTTTTTCTCCAGCATTTTATATTGATTTCTGAAAGATACTGATGCTGAAAATTCAGCTTTACCAGCATGATAATTAATTCCATATAAAACAGCTAAATTTAATTCTAATAATATTGCTATTTTTACTGTATTTTGATCAAATAAATGCAGCTTTGGTGAGATTAAGAAACTATTTTTAAAAAACTTTTTTTTTTAAATCGTACTGACCCCAAACTTCTAAACGTTAATGTGTATCTGGTACATCTGAAACAAGTGTGTATGTGCAACAGGAGGACAAACCAATGTATCAATGTAGCTAACGGCAACCAGAACATCAATTAATGAATGCAAATGGAGAGAAAGTCCTGGGAAAGATTATGCACACGCAATGCCATCTGTCCAAAAGTGTCCAAAAGCCCAAAATCATAACAAATCATTATAATTACACCCATCATAATTGGTTAACATAGCTGTGTCTTTAGCAAGTAACAAGTTGAACGAGAACGAAACCTGCCAAAGCAGAACAAATGTTTACTGCTATTAAGGTTATTGGCTAAAGAGAGCTGGATTTGAGTTGGGGGTAACACTCTTAAAAATAAAAGTTATTTATTGGCATGGAAGGGTCAATGAAGAACCTTAAACATCCTTGGAACTTTTCCACTGCATAAATTCTTTATTGTGAAATAATGTTCTTTAGAATATTAATATTTTAATACTGAGGGGAAAATGGTTCTTTTATGAACTGTTCCCTTAAAGGTTTTTTGGAGAACCCAAAATTTTTCTTCTAAGACATCACTGCAAGAAGAAAAAAAAACTTTTGAAGTCTTTATTTTTAAGTGTAGAACCTTTCCATTCCATAAAGTGTCTTTATAGTAAAAAGTTTATTTAGATTTTTTAAATGTTCTTCACATTATGAAAAAATAATTAAGAACTGTTCCTTTTGGGGAACCAAAAAAGGTTCTTTAAATAGCATTGCTACAAAAACCTCCTTTTGGAAGCTTTATTATTAAGAGTGTAACTGGATCGTTTTGCTGAAAATGTGATGCTTGCATATGCAAAACTGACCAGCGAGGCTGTGTACTAAATGGTTTTAGTACATTGCTATGGTGTTCTGAGATATTGCCCCATGTTGTAAAGGCAAACATGCATGTCTCCATGATATTTTGATCTCTAGATTAAAGGCTTAGGTCTTTTCTTCAGTATCTGAGGGATTCTTTTGCCTGTTTGATCACCTGCCAGGCAGAAATCATAAGTCAGATAACATAGAAAAGTAACAGCACGTCTCTCCTCAACAAGCCACGTGGTTTGTGGTATCTCATGTTCAACGTACAAGCGCTGCAGATGAGCGCTGCTTTAGACACACTAAAGCAGCTCTTAATTCTGAGCCATAGCGATAGTTGTGTTTTCCTGTGCAGACTCCACTGAGAAAAGATGTAAAACACACCACTGAATTGTGAGCCATCATGTGTCCTTAGTGAGAAATGGCCACCCTTAAAGTCTTACGTTATCAGATCCTCTTAGGGAGAACTGCCAAGAACATACAATCTATCAATGTCACTGGGTTGGTCTGAGTGTGGGGGTTCCTGGGCAATTTACTTAGTAACATTTCACATCCTCTTGAAGAGCAAGCCAAATGTACAGTGACCTCAGATTAGGAGAATGGTTCTCACCTGATTTATTGTTTTTTTTTTACTTTTTTTTTTAAAAATCCTTTAGTCAGAGGTATAATAAAAAGAACTAAAAAGGACGTCTCTGTTGCTTAATCATGCCTCTCAGTCTAAAGCATGATGAAGAGTCTTTATACCTCCCACGAAATGATTGGACTCCTTCATGGTCTGATTAAAATGATATTTCCCATAGTTATCTGAGGCTTTTCGATATGCTCAACGTGACTGAACATTTCTGTTACCCATTCAATTCTCAGAATGCACAATGACCTTGGGTATCTAAAGCAGAACTAGACTGATGTTGAAAACACAAATGATGCAATTTGCTTCTCTATGAGACCTTTATTAGCTGAACATGTTCAAGGCTCTGTACCATTATGATTGAACTGAAGTAGACAGATGGTAAAGGTGTCAATACTGATTTGCATTTAGAGCTTATGTGTGAAAAGGGTCAAGGACAAATTTCCCCATTTTTCTCTCGCAAGCAACCCTCACATTTTATTCATTTAAGGACTTGTCTGTTGTGTGAAAATAAGAATTTTCAAAGCATTGTTGTTCTATATGTTCTTATTAAAAACAGAGAAATGCTGTTACATAGAACATAGAAATGTGATGTTACATACTGTCCCTATCTTTGTAAAGCTAGAAATCCAACAGCATTAGGAAGCTCCATTTGTTGTTGTTTTCAACTTGAATGTATGTATTTTTCTGTTTCCATGCCATCCTTTGATTTATTGTTTATTTTTATTTTTTTCAGTTCTGACTCACATTTAAAAAATGAAAAATCACAGAAACGAAAAGAAAATCATAAAGGAAAAGGAAGGAAACTACTCAGCCTATTTTGTTTTTCTTGGATGGCCTAAGGGTGAGACAATTTTTTGAAATTACATTTTTGGTGAACTATTCTTTTAAAACCTGGAGAACAAAAAGAGAAACTCTTCAGTATGTCCAGTCCCAATTTCTTGTTAGCAAGTCAGAGGAAATAAAATGTAATCATCAAGCCTCTTATTTCCAGGTCAGTAATGCAAGTAAATTACATTGACCTTAAGTTTTTGTTAATTGTCCTGGTCAGCTTTTCAATTAAACTTTCCACTCAATTTGTCATTCTAATAATACATTATGCAATGAAAACCATTTACCAAATTAAATTGAAAAATGTAAAACAGGAGCATTTCTAGCAACAGATTTTGGACCCCAATTACAAGTAAACCATTACTGTCTCAGTGTTGATCTATATGAACATTGACCCAGGAGACAATTGCGGTGGTTAGAGTCTAACTGCACTGACTGAATCTGTGCTTGTGTATGCTCTGTGTATAAAGGACAAACTGCTCCTCCCTGAACTTTAATACCAGACACATCATGCATGAGTGCAAGAAAAACAATCACCCCTAAATTTGAACTCATCGTCCCTATCATGTATGCAACACTCACAATGACTGGAGAGACATTTGAGAGCAAGTTCAAGGAATGTTTCCAGGATCAAAACAAGTAAAGCTCAACTGACAACCTCTGTGGCATGATCTCAACCAAAGGGAGACACTGACTTGCACAAATTGTCATGAAACTATGCTGGACGATTTAACCAGATCAAAACCTTAGGATATCGAATTGGCTCATATGAATAAGATCTGATGCTTTGAAGAGTACCATAAAAGTGGTCCATTTGACTTGTGCACTACATTCCAAGCCTTTTGATGCTTTTGAATTTGATACATTATTTTCATGGCTCCATAGAGGACTTTTAAAGTTGGGACACAACTTAGATTACGGATTGATATTATTATTTTTTGTTTGTTTTTTGTTCTTTTTGGAGCTTAATAGCGCCAATTCTAATTCACTTGTGGGAAATTGAATAACAAAGAAGAAAAAGAAATTGGTTTACAATAAATTGCTTGTGAGGTTTTCTATTTTTAAATCGCTTTGGATAAAAGCAGAAAGACTGTTTTTTTTCATATGAGTGCCACTGTAATAACTTTAGGGTAAATGAAAGTAATGTGACATTCAGCCAAGTATGGTGACCCATGCTCAGAATTTGTGCTCTGCATTTAACCCATCCGAAGTGCACACACACAGCAGTAAACACACACACACCGTGAACAGCCATTTTTGCTGCGGCGCCCGGGGGTGAAGTGTTTTGCTCAAGTGCACCTAAGTCATGGTATTGCCGGCCCGGGACTTAAACCCACAACCCTAGGGTTAGGAGTCATACTCTCTAACCACTAGGCCATGACTTCCCCTTCCCATGCACTTTGTGCTTGCTTTTACTACCTGAGGGTTTGAAGTGGAAATGATTTTCAGCATGTCACAGATGTTGTCTATATAGCTTTGCTTATAGTGAACCTGAAACATTTCTTCATTAAGATTCCATTATGACAATACATCAAGCACACTGTGACAGACTCAGCTTTTGTATCTTCATTCTCTGTGATCACAGTCCACACCTGGCTGTTGCGTGCAAAACACATTTCATACAAATATCAGCCAAATAAAAAAAAAGACAATGTTTGCCATCCTCACATGTACAGACTTATGAAATCCTGGAGGAGAGATAAAAGATATGTTGATATTTGTATTTTTATCTGTATCTTCAGTATGTGGCTCCCTTTCTTTAGAAAAATAAAAGAAATACTTTCATAAAATCATGCTGAAAGACTGTAATTTGTCAATGTAGGGTTCAGGGGTTAAAGATATGAGCAGGTGACAAAGGTTTTAGGTTCAAATCCTTTGAGATAGATAGATAGATAGATAGATAGATAGATAGATAGATAGATAGATGATAGATAGATAGATAGATAGATAGATAGATAGATAGATAGATAGATAGATAGATAGATAGATAGATAGATAGATAGATAGATAGATAGATAGATAGACTTACAATAAGATGGAAAAAATAAATAAATTAAGGCACTGTCCCTGAAATGCTTTATTAATATGTAGGCATATTATAAAAGTTTAATCAGAATGACTGGCATCCATCAGTCCTTTTCTGTATTTCATAATAGCATGGGACAGAAACAATTGTTTCTCTATGCTTGAGATCTCTGTCTGCTGTGTTCACCGTTTCTCCTCTAATGCTGAGGCTGGAGTTACGGGTGCAATGGTGTGTGAATAATGGATTCCCAAGCTGTCGTTGTCGAATCCTTAAGAGAGGACACTAATGTGCTTTTAATTATGAGTGTTATTAAAGAGATACGTGAGTGACACAGCTGCAGTCATCATACCAACATCTTCCTCTTAATCTGCAGGGCTTGCTGTTTAGTTTCTTACTGGTATTAGCAGTAATGAAGTCATGCATTGCACTGATTTCTGCTGCGTGTGAATGTTCTAAAGCAAAGCTAGCAGTCATTTAGCAGGTGCTATAGTGACTCACAATGTAAGAGATTGAAGGGCACGATGATGTCTTGATAGAGAACAAACTGACACTCTTCACATCAGAAATTATCACAAGTTGTTAGATAGTGCAGATCTTTAACTACCGGTCAAAAGTCTGAAGTACCTTTTTGAAAGAAAGACTCTTTTACTCATCACTGCTGCATTTATTAAATCAAAAAATTACAATAAAACAATAATTTTATGGAATATAATTACAATTTAAAAGACCACATTTCTATTTTAATATATTATAAAATGTAATTTATTCTTGTGATCAAAGCTGAATTTTCAGCATCATTACTCTAGTCTTCAGGGTCACATGATCCTTCAGAAATTATTCTTATATGCTGATTTAGTTGTTCATTATTATCGGCGCTCAGTTATCAATAATGGTTTTTATTATTATCAGTGTTGAAGAGTTTTTATTGCTTAATAGATTTGTGGAAACTAGTACTTTTTTCAGGACATTATAAATATCTTTACTGAATATATATATAAGAATGGCTGTGTATCATAGTCTGCACAAAAAAAATAATGATTTCTGAAGGATCATTTGACACTGAAGACTGGAGTAATTGAAAATTCTACTTTAAATCACAGAAATAAATTATATATTTTTTAAATATTTTCAAAAAGAATACAATTATTTTACATTTTAATAATACTGTACAATATTACTGATAATGTTAATTACTGATACTGATAATAACAATAAAAATTACTTACTTATTCTAAACTTTAGATTTTTCTAAACATTATTGGATATTCTATCCAGATTACGTAAAGAACCAGAATCAGAATAAGCCTTATTGCCAGTAATGTTTACACATACATTAGGAGGAATTTGTTTTCGTGACAGAAACTTCCGCAGTGCAACAGCATGACAGCAAAAGAATAAAAACACAGATAATAAAAGAATAAAAAATAGAACAAGTAAGTAAGGAATAACAATATACAAACTGACAATTGTATGTGCAGGTATGGTACAATAGACAGTTTTGTATGTACAGGTATATAATGTGCAAATTTTGAAGTATAGACTAATTATATGTGTTAGATAAATAAGTGTATGAGTGTGTGTTCCCCAGTTATTGTCGTGTTCATTAGATGGATTGCCTGAGGGAAGAAACTGTTCCTGTGTCTGGTCGTTCTGGTGCTCAGTGCTCTGTAGCGTCGACCAGATGGCAACAGTTCAAAGAGAAAGTGTGCTGGATGTGAGGGGTCCAGAGTGATTTTGCCAGCCCTTTGGCTCACTCTGGATAAGTACAGTTCTTGAAGAGAAGGGAGGGTTGTACCAATGATTGGCTCAGCAGTCCGGACAGGTCAGATTTGGTAGCTGAGCTGAACCAGACAGTTACTGAAGTGCAGAGGATGGATTCAATGATGGTGGAGTAGAACTGTTTCAGCAGTTCCTCTGGCAGGTTGAACTTCCTCAGCTGGCGAAGGAAGTAAAACCTCTGCTGGGCCTTTTTCACAATGACAGTGTGAATGTCCCACTTCAGGTCCTGAGAGATTGCCCAAGAACCTAAATGACTCCACTGCAATCAGACTGCTGTTCATGATGGTGAGTGGGGGGAAAGCAGGGGGGCTCTCATTATCTAGGCAATATACAGTAAAATATATTAAAGTCAAGTCAAATAATATTGTCTTTTCTGCAACAACAAAAAAAGAATGAAGGAAAATGATTACAGACCGGAATAACTTTTCTTTACATTGCTACAGCAAGAAGATATTTTTTTTTCAGATCACGCAAATGATTTGCCTGTGCATGATTTTGCTGTGCAGAAAAATTGTTTTTACAGTGCACATCGGAAGTGAAGGGTGGAATTAAAGTGTCATGTATTAGTTAAATACCTCCCATGCTTTATCTGACATGATGGGCCCTGCTATGCTGAATCATTTCATTTTGTACAAGCATTTATTTAATCATGCTCTTGCTTGC